>NC_135960.1:2654345-2742806 GCF_053455715.1 Rhinoraja longicauda | reverse complement strand
CCGCCCAGCGATCCCCGCACACTAACACTATCCTACACCCACTAGGGACAATTTTTACATTTTGTCAAGCCAATTAACCTACAAACCTGTACATCTTGGGAGTGCGGGAGGAAACCGAAGATCTCGGAGAAAACCCACGGGGAGAGCGTACAAACTCCGTACAGACGGCGCCCGTAGTCGGGATCGAACCCGAGTCTCCGGCGCTGCATTCGCTGTGAGGCGGCAACTCTACCGCTGCGCCACGGTGCCGCCCACCGTGAGCCTTCGCAAGGGTTTGCCAACTGTCCCGCATTAGCCAGGGCATCCCGTATTTAGGGCTAAGTTGGTTTTGTCCTCGTACGGGACCGCCCTTGTCCCGTATTAGTAGGGTCGCCATCTTTCCCACTCCCAAACACGGGACAAGGGGTGACAAGGGCCGCCATTGGTGGAGCGGGAGCACGTGGCCGCTGGCTGGGTGAGGTCACGGAGGGCGGTGACGTCACCTTGTCCCGTGTTTGGGAGTGGGGAAGATGGCAGCCCTAGCCTTCACTGCCCTCTGGTGGCCGAGTCTTTTTGGGACGTCTAAGAACCTACAAAACAACCTTCTTCTTTCCAACCCTCTCCTCGTTCCTCGACCCCTCGTGGACTCACGCCCCCTCCCCAACACCATCCACCTACATTCCTTTCTCTGGCTTCACAGTTCACACCTCTTCTATCCCTTTTCACCTTAACCTATGACAGACTGGAGTAACTCAGCGGGTCAGGCAGCATCTCAGGAGAGAAGGAATGGGTGACGTTTCGGGTCGGGACCCTTACAATAAATTGTATTTGTCATATGTCGGTTGGCACAGGGTCAACGGTACAATGAAATGTATTTGACAAGACAACGGGTCACCTCAGCAGTAAATAAGATTTTAAAAATTACATTAATAAGGTGAAAAGACAATATTAAAAATAGGTAAAAAGACAATATTAAAAATAATCAACATACATGATGTGAAATATAAAAATATAACTGCAGATGCTGGTACAAATCGAAGGTATTTATTCACAAAATGCTGGAGTAACTCAGCGGGTCAGGCAGCATCTCAGGAGAGAAGGAATGGGTGACGTTTCGGGTCGAGAAGAAGGGTCTCGACCCGAAACGTCACCCATTCCTTCTCTCCTGAGATGCTGCCTGACCTGCTGAGTTACTCCAACATTTTGTGAATATATATGATGTGAAATGTGTTTATGAGTTCAGAAGCCTGATGGCCTGATGGTGGAAACTGTTCTTAAGTCTGGTGGTACGTGCAGCCATACTCCTGTATCGTCTGCCTGACGGTAACAAGGAGAACAGCCTGCGTGCTGGGTGGCTGTGGTCCTTGGTGATGCTGCGTGCCTTCCGCAGGCACCGCCGGTAGAAAATTGCCTGGATTGGCCGGGAGACAGTGGCCAGTGATGTGTTCTGCCGTCTTCACCACTCTCTGTAGTGATTTGTGGCTGTGGGCAGAACAGTTCCCCCTACCAGACTGTAGTGCAGCCCGTCAGCAGGCACTCCATGGTGCATCTGTAAAGGTTTGTGTAGATGCTGGCGTTCATGCCAAACTTCCTCAGTCTTCTCAGGAAGACTTCTTCTTCAGACCCCTTAACTATGATGAGCGTTTGACGGCACTGGGCCCGTACTCGCTGGACAATAGACAATAGACAATAGGTGCAGGAGGAGGCCATTCGGCCCTTCGAGCCAGCACCGCCATTCAATAGACAATAGGCAATAGGACAATAGGCAATAGGTGCAGGAGTAGGCCATTCGGCCCTTCGAGCCAGCACCGCCATTCAATGTGATCATGGCCGATCATTCTCAATCAGTACCCCGTTCCTGCCTTCTCCCCATACTCATTGACTCCGCTATCCTTAAGAGCTCTATCTAGCTCTCTCTTGAATGCATTCAGCGAATTGGCCTCCACTGCCTTCTGAGGCAGTGAATTCCACAGATTCACAACTCTCTGACTGGAAAAGCTTTTCCTCATCACAGTTCTAAATGGCCTACCCCTTATTCTTAAACTGTGGCCCCTTGTTCTGGACTCCCCCAACATTGGGAACATGTTTCCTGCCTCTAATGTGTCCAACCTCTTAATAATCTTGTACGTTTCTATAAGATCCCCTCTCATCCTTCTAAATTCCAGTGTTTACAAACCTGGTCGCTGAAGTTTAGAAGGATGAGGGGGGGAACCTCATTGGGACTTACCGAATAGTGAAAGCTCTGGATAGAGTGAATGTGGAGAGGATGTTTCCACTATTGGGAGAGTCCAGGACCAGAGGGCACAGCCTCAGAATTAAAGGACGTAGCTTTAGGAAGAAGATAAGGAGGGATTTCCTTAGTCAGAGGGTGGTGAATCTGTGGAATTCATTGCCAGACGGCTGTGGAGGCCAAGTCATTGGGTAATTTTAAAGCAGAGATTGACAGATTTTTAGATTCTAGATTTAGAGATACAGCGCGGAAACAGGCCCTTCGGCCCACCGAGTCCGCGCCGCCCAGCGATCCTCGCACATTAACACTATCCTACACACACTAGGGACAATTTTTACATTTATCCCGTCAATTAACCTACATACCTGTACGTCTTTGGAGTGTGGGAGGAAACCGAAGATCTCGGAGAAAACCCACGCAGCTCACGGGGAGAACGTACAAACTCCGTACAGACGGTGCCCGTAGTCAGGATCAAACCTGAGTCTCCGGCGCTGCATTCGCTGTAAGGCAGCAACTCTACCGCTGCGCCACCGTGCCGCCCCATCGTTTAGTTTAGTACGGGTGTCAGGGTTTAGATTCTAGTTTAGTACGGGTGTCACGGGTTACGGGGATAAGGCAGGAGAATTGGGTTGAAAGGGAGAGATTGATCAGCCATGATTGAATGGCAGAGTAGATTCACAAGTTATAGTGGTAGAATTAGGCCATTCGGCCCATTGAGTCTAATCCACTATTCAATCATGGCTGATCTCTGCCTCCTAATCCTATTCTCCTGCCCTCTCCCCGTAACCCTTAACTCCCATTCTAATCAAGAATTTGTCTATCTCTGCCTTAAAAATATCCACTGAAGGCCTCCACAGCCCTCTGTAGCAATGAATTCCACAGATTAAGATATAAGATTATTAAGGGACTGGACACGTTAGAGGCAGGAAACATGTTCCCAATGTTGGGGGAGTCCAGAACCAGGGGCCACAGTTTAAGAATAAGGGGTAGGCAATTTAGAACGGAGATGAGGAAGGACTTTTTCCACTCAGAGAGTTGTGAAGCTGTGGAATTCTCTGCCTCAGAAGGCAGTGGAGGCCAGTTCTCTGGATGCTTTCAATAGAGAGCTAGATAGAGCTCTTAATGATAGCGGTGTCAGGGGATATGGGGAGAAGGCAGAAACGGGGTACTGATTGTGGATGATTAGCCATGATCACAATGAATGGCGGTGCTGGCTCGAAGGGCCGAATGGCCTACTCCTGCACCTGTTGTCTATTGTCTATTAACTACCCTCTGACTAGAGAAGTTCCTCCTCACCTGCTTTCTTAAAGAGCGCCCTTTAATTCTGAGGCTGTGCCCTCTGGTCCTAGACTCTCCCACCAGTGGAAACATCCTCTCCACATCCACTCTATCCAGGCCCTTCATTAATCTGTAAGTTTCAATGAGGTCCCCCCTCAACCTTCTAAACTCCAGCAAGTACAGGCCCAGTGCTGACAAACTCTCATCATATGTTAACCCACTGATTCTTGGGATCATTCTTGTAAACCTCCTCTGGGCCCTCTCCAGAGCCAGCACATCCTTCCTCAGATATGGGGCTCAATGGGCCAAATGACCTAATTCTGCTCCTATGACTTATGAACTTGTAAGTCACTGGCAATGACACCACAGGGCCTCAGCGTTTTGATGTGTCGAGAGAAACATAGAAACATAGAAAATAGGTGCAGGAGGAGGCCATTTGGCCCTTCGAGCCAGCACCGCCATTCACTGTGATCATGGCTGATCATCCACAATCAGTAACCCGTGCCTGCCTTCTCCCTATATCCCTTGATTCCATTAGCCCCTAGAGCTCTATCTAACTCTCTTTTAAATTCATCCAGTGAATTGGCCTCCACTGCCCTCTGTGGCAGAGAATTCCACAAATTCACAACTCTCTGGGTGAAAAAGTTTCTTCTCACCTCAGTTTTAAATGGCCTCCCCTTTATTCTTAGACTGTGGCCTCTGGTTCTGGACTCCCCCAACATTGGGAACATTTTTCCTGCATCTAGCTTGTCCAGTCCTTCCATAATTGATACATCTCTATAAGATCCCCTCTCAACCTTCTAAACTCCAGTGAATACAAGCCCAGTCTTTCCAATCTTTCCTCATATGACAGTCCCGCCATCCCGGGGATTAACCTGGTGAACCTACGCTACACTGCCTCAATAGCAAGGACGTCCTTCCTCAAATTTGGAGACCAAAACTGCACACAATACTCCAGATGTTGTCTCACCAGGGCCCTATACAACTGCAGAAGCACCTCTTTACTCCGAAACTCAAATCCTCTCGTTATGACGGCCAACATGCCATTAGCTTTCTTCACTGCCTGCTGTACCTGCATGCTTACTTTCATTGACTGTTGTATAAGGACACCCAGGTCTCGTTGCACTTCCCCTTACCTAATCTGACACCATTGAGATAATAATCTGTCTCCTTGTTTTTGCTGCCATTTATCTACACTTCACATTTATCTACATTATACTGCATCTGCCATGCATCTGCCCACTCACTCAACCTGTCCAGGTCACCCTGCAACCTCCTAACATCCTCTTCGCAGTTCACACTGCCACCCAGTTTTGTGTCATCCGCAAACTTGCTAGTGTTACTTCTAATTCCATCATCCACATCATTGATATATATGGTAAACAGTTGCTGCCCCAACACCCATCCTTACGGCACTCCACTCGCCACTGACTGCCATTCTGAAAAGAACCCGAGGGAGTTGATGATCCAGTGTAATTTGTCCATTGGCAACTTGGCATTGGCTTAGGATGGGATGTAGAATATTAACAAGATGGTGGAGGTGAAGTCCCTCAGTAAAAACATAGAAACATAGAAATTAAGTGCAGGAGGAGGCCATTCGGCCCTTCGAGCCAGCACTGCCATTCAATGTGATCATGGCTGATCATTCTCAATCAGTACCCCGAAACAAACTATAGAGCGGAGGTGCAGAACCTGGCGGACTGGTGCTAGGATAACAACCTGTCCCTAAATACCACCAAGACCAAGGAGCTGATCATCAACTTCCGTAGGTCACATAACGGGGAATATGCCCCGATCGCTATCAACGGGGACAGTGTGGAGAGAGTGTCCAGCTTCAAGTTTCTGGGCACTCACATTTCGGAGGACCTAACATGGTCCAATAACACTGCTGCGCTGGTCAAGAAGGCACAACAAAGACTGTTCTACTTAAGAACACTGAAAAAGTCTGGTATACCCCAACAGCTGCTGACGACCTTCTACCGCTACACCATAGAGAGCATCCTAACGCATGGCATCCCTGTGTGGTACCTCAGCTGCACGGAGGCAGAAAGGAAAGCTCTAAAGCGGGTAGTCCATAAAGCTCAGAGGACCATCGGAACACAGCTACCAGCCTTGGAGGGCATCTACAACACACGATGCCTCAGAAAAGCCACCAGCATCCACAAAGACTCTTCACACCCCTGCAACAGTCTGTTCGAACTCCTTCTATCGGGCAGACGATACAAGGCCTTCTACGCCCGCACCTCCAGACTCAGGAACAGCTTCATCCCCAGGGCCATAGCTGCTATGAACCGGTCCTGCTGAGCCGGATGGCCACAACCGGCTGTATGTAGGTTAATTGCCTGGGTAAATGTAAATGTAAAAATAAAAAAAAATGTAAATGTAAATGTAAAAAAAAATAAAAAATTGTCCCTAGTGGGTGTAGGATAGTGTTAATGTACGGGGATCACTGGGCGGCACGGACTTGGTGGGCCGAAAAGGCCTGTTTCCGGCTGTATATAAACATAGCACAAAAAGTAAGGAAATTTGTGTTTGGTAGATTATTTCTTTGTTGTAACAATGCTTCTTGGCAATAAATCTTATACCGTTGGAAAGCCTGTTTATTTCCCTTTTAAATGGTGCCACATTTGTAAGGAACATGCATTTGTGGGATGAGCAGCAGAGCTGAGTATATGGGTTGCGCCCATGAAAAAATTGCCAAATCTTCTCTGCCAATGCCAAACAGCTTATTCTGCTGTTGCTATTGACTCTTGTTTTGAGCTTCTGGTACCCCCAGGTGCTGACAATCAGGTGCCTGATTGGCACCTGATTGGCAGCATCTGTGAGCATGGGCCTTGCTACAGTGGTCAGTAGGTGTCTGCTCCAAGAATCGGCATGCCACGTTTGACTGATCTGGATAGGGCCTGTGCGATAGGGCAACTTCAAGCTGGTGTTCCGCAAAACCAAGTTGCGGCATTATTTGGAGTGAGCCCTAGTACCATCTCCAAAGTGAAGGCCAAGTTCCATATAACGGGGGATGTCAGAGACAGGCCGCGAAGTGGGCGTCCCAAGAAGACGACACCCGAAGAAGACCGTTTCCTCACCCTGTCAGCACTTAGGCTGTCTTCTACAGATTTGCAGTCAAGGTTTGCGGTCTCATAGGGCTGCCAGGAGGCCTGCCATGACTGCCCTTCACCGTCAGGCCCGTTTGCGCTGGTGTCGGCAACACGTGCACTGGAACCTGAACATGTGGAGGAACGTTATGTTCAGCGATGAGTCCAGATTCTGCCTACGGCAGTTGGATCATAGGGTCAAAGTGTGGAGAAGACGCGGAGAACGCTATGCTGATTGCTGCACCGATAGAGTAACATCTTTTGGTGGAGGCAGTGTGATGGTGTGGGGCGGCATCTCCCTCACTGGATAAAACGAGGCTTGTCATCATTGGAGGCAATCTCAATGCAGAGAGATATCGAGATGAGATTCTGCAACCAGTGGCAATCCCATATCTCCACAGTCTGGGACCGAACTCTATCCTCCAAGATGACAATGCTTGCCCCCACAGAGCAGGGTTTCTCAGAGACTACCTCCAGAATTTGGGAGTGGAGAGGATGGAATGGCCTGCCAGCAGTCCTGACCTCAACCCCATTGAACACTTGTGGGATCAGCTTGGGCGTGCTGTTCGTGCCAGAGTGACCAACACAACCACGTTGGCTGACTTGCGACAAATGCTGGTTGAAGAATGGGATGCCATCCCACAACAGTGTGTGACCAGGCTGGTGACCAGCATGAGGAAGAGGTGCCAGGCTGTTGTGGCTGTGTATGGTTCTTCCACACGCTACTGAGGCTCCTGTTTATTAAATGAATAAATTGTTAAATTGCCAATATGTCTTGTTTCTTCAGACTTCAATCATCCAATCCACCAAACAACACCGAACAAGAGTCAATGGCAGAATAAGCTGTTTGGCATTGGCAGAGAAGATTTGGCAGATTTTTCATGAACGCAACCCACATACTCAGCTCTGCTGCTCACCCCACAAATGCATGTTCCTTACAAATGTGGCACCATTTAAAAGGGAAATAAACAGGCTTTCCAACGGTATAAGATTTATTGCCAAGAAGCATTGTTACAACAAAGAAATAATCTACCAAACACAAATTTCCTTACTTTTTGTGCTATGTTTATATGATATGATGATATGATAACGCATAGATCAACTTGCACTTTACCCTGTCTAAAAACTGTTACAATTGTTTCATTTCGTTGGGTTGCTGTTAATTACTTAAATTATTGCATCGTATGGGAGGCGCATTCCCAATCTCGTTGTACCCCTGGGTACAATGACAATAAAGATATATTGTATTGTATTGTATTGTATTATTGTTCCTGCCTTCTCCCCGTACCCCCTGACTCCAGAATCATTAAGAGCTCTATCTATCTCTCTCTTGAAAGTGCCCCAAGCTGAAAATGGGCCTCTAGCTGTTCAAATTTTAGTAAATTGTTTGTTGCTTCGACAGACTCAAGCTTATAAATTGGCCACTATGTCATCGGTGCCCCCTTCCGTGGTCATCTCCTTCAGTCAGTCAAATATTAACACTATTGGGGTTGCCGGTGTCCCCATGACAGAACCCTATATCAGAACCCACTCGTATTCAGGTAAATGGCAAGCCACTTACTGACACTTTAATAATCTCTAGAACAGCCCCACCACTTCCGTTACTGGGAAGACAGGCTCTGTGCAAACTGGGAGCAGTCTTACACTGCACTACACGAGACGGCATGTTTATGGAACTCCCTCAAATGCAGACACGTCCATTGCTAAATTTAATTAAGGAGGAAGAACAAGGGCAGAAGATGCCCAATCCTATATTGTTGGCAATTGAGTAGCAATCCGTACAGTCAATTGGTTAATCAAATCCATTGTGCTCAGCAAATAGTGCAGGATTCACAAAGCCAGTACTTACAGTATCTTGTTGAAACCAGCCAAGAGCATAAGCCAACGCATTGCACTGCATTGTATACACGCCCACCTAATCCTGGGTACCAGGAAAGACTCTCCTCCTGGTTGAATAAACTCCAACAATTGGCAGTGACCCATTCGTTGTTTTTTGGGGTTCCGGGTTTAGGAATAATGGTCCACCTCTCTCAAAACCAAAGGGATCGATTTGAGATGGGAGACACCTCTGAGTCATACCTGACCGTAGCTACTAGACCTCCAGCAATGGACAATAGACAATAGTTGCAGGAGTAGGCCATTCAGCCCTTCGAGTCAGCACCGCCATTCAATGTGATCATTCACAATCAGTACCCCGTTCCTGCCTTCTCCCCATACCCCCTGACTCTGCTATCTTTAAGAGCTCTATGTATCTCTCTCTTGAAAGCATCCAGAGAATTGGCCTCCACTGCCCTCTGAGGCAGAGAATTCCACAGATTTACAACTCTCTGACTAAAAAAGTTTTTCCTCATCTCCGTTCTAAATGGCCTACCCCTTATTCTTAAACTGTGGCCCTTGGTTCTGGACTCCCCCAACATTGGGAACATTTTTCTTGCCTCTAACGTGTCCAACCCCTTAATAATTTTATATGTTTCAATAAGATCCCCTATCATCCTTCTAAATTCCAGAGTATACAAGCCTAGTCGCTCCAGTCTTTCAACATATGACAGTCCCGCCATTCCGGGAATTAACCTAGTAAACCTACGCTGCACGCCCTCAATAGCAAGAATGTCCTTCCTCAAATTTGGAGACCAAAACTGCACACAGTACTCCAGGTGCGGTCTCACTAGGGCCCTGTACAACTGCACACAGTACTCCAGGTGCGTTCTCACTAGGGCCCTGTACAACTGCACACAGTACTCCAGGTGCGTTCTCACTAGTGCCCTGTACAACTGCACACAGTACTCCAGGTGCGTTCTCACTAGGGCCCTGTACAACTGCACACAGTACTCCAGGTGCGTTCTCACTAGTGCCCTGTACAACTGCACACAGTACTCCAGGTGCGTTCTCACTAGGGCCCTGTACAACTGCACACAGTACTCCAGGTGCGTTCTCACTAGGGCCCTGTACAACTGCACACAGTACTCCAGGTGCGGTCTCACTAGGGCCCTGTACAATGGAGTACTACACCATCATTACTCCGTCCTCTGGCAAAAACACCGTTGCAGCGCCACCTCCTGGTAGTAAACATAGAAACAGAGGTGCGGAGAAGGCCATTCGGCCCTTCGAGCCAGCACCGCCATTCATTGTGATCATGGCTGATCATCCACAGTCAGTAACCCGTGCCTGCCTTCTCCCCATATCCCTTGATTCCGCTAGCCCCTAGAGCTCTATCTAACTCTCTTTTAAATTCATCCAGTGAATCGGCCTCCGCTGCCTTCTGAGGCAGTGAATTCCACAAATTCACAACTCTGGGTGAAAAAGTTTCTTCTCATCTCAGTTTTAAATGGCCTCCCTTTTGTTCTTAGACTGTGTGGCCCCTGGTTCTGGACTCCCCCAACATTGGGAACATTTTTCTTCCATCTAGCTTTTCTAGTCCTTTTATAATATTATACGTCTCTATAAGATCCCCTCTCATCCTTCTAAACTCCAGTGAATTCAAGCCCAGTCTTTGCAATCTTTCCTCATGTGACAGTCGTTCCATACCAGGGGGTAACCTGGCAAACCTATGCTGGACTGCCTCAATAGCAAGGACGTCCTTCCTCAAATTAGGAGACCAAAACTGCACACAATACTCCAGATGTGGTCTCACCAGGGCCCTGTACAACTGCAGATGGACCTCCTTGCTCCTATACTCAAATCCTCTCGTTATGAAGGCCAGCATGCCGTTAGCTTTTAGTAATTGGATACTGTGCCGTTACAACATCACAGGAGGGGGTTAGTATTAGTTAGACTCCATGGAAAGAGAAACCAAAATATTATTACATTTTATATTAAAGTTGTAATTGAGGCAGAGAATTCCACAGATTCACAACTCTCTGACTGAAAAAGTTTTCCCTCATCTCCGTTCTAAATGGCCTACCCCTTATTCTTAAACTGTGGCCCCTTGTTCTGGACTCCCCCAACATTGGGAACATGTTTCCTGCCTCTAACGTGTCCAACCCCTTAATAACCTTATACGTTTCGATAAGATCTCCTCTCATCCTTCTAAATTCCAGTGTATACAAGCCTAGTCGTTCCAGTCTTTCAACATATGACAGTCCCGCCATTCCGGGAATTAACCTAGTAAACCTACGCTGCACGCCCTCAATAGCAAGAATATCCTTCCTCAAATTTGGAGACCAAAACTGCACACAGTACTCCAGGTGTGGTCTCACTAGGGCCCTGTACAACTGCAGATGGACCTCCTTGCTCCTATACTCAAATCCTCTCGTTATGAAGGCCAGCATGCCGTTAGCTTTTAGTAATTGGATACTGTGCCGTTACAACATCACAGGAGGGGGTTAGTATTAGTTAGACTCCATGGAAAGAGAAACCAAAATATTATTACATTTTATATTAAAGTTGTAATTGAGTCAAGGACCAGGATTTTCAATCTAAGTAAAGGAAACTCTTAACGGGGTGAGAGCTTGACTGGAAATTATATTTTGTTTGGTTTCAAGATGCAGCGTGGAAACAGGCCCTTCGGTCCACCAAGATCGCGCTGACCATTGATCCCCGCACGCTAACACTATCCTGCACACACGCTAGGGGCAATTTACAACTTTGCCAAGCCAACAAACCTGTACTGTTTTTGGAGCGTGTGAGACGAAACCAAAGATCCCAGAGGAAACCCAAGCAGGTCACGGGGAGAACGTACAAACTCCGCACAGACAGCACCCATGGTCAGGATCGAACCTGAGTCTCCAGCGCTGCGAGGTAGCAACTCTACCGCTGCGCCACCATGCCATGCATCACGGTCGATCTATCTCTCCCTCTCCACCCCATTCTCCTGCCTTCTCCCCACAACCCCTGGTCAAGAATCTGTCAATCTCCGCCTTAAAAATATCCATTGATTTGGCCACCACAGCGGTCTGTGGCAATGAATTCCACAGATTCACCACCCTTTATTATTGCCATGTGTACCGAGATACAGTGAAAACTTTGTTCCTGTGCTTCAGATTTAGCTTTAGAGAAACAACGCAGAAACAGGCTCTTCGGCCCAACGGGTCCGCGCCGCCCAGCGATCCCCACACACTAACACTATCCTACACCCACTAGGGACAATGTTTACATTTACCAAGCCAATTAACCTACAAACCTGCACGTCTTTGGAGTGCGGGAGGAAACCGAAGATCTCGGAGAAAACCCACACCGGTCACGGGGAAAACGTACAAACTCCGTACAGACGGCGCCCGTAGTCAGGATCGAACCCGAGTCTGCGGCGCTGAATTCGCTGTAAGGCAGCAACTCTACTGCTGCGCCACCGTGACGCTCTGCAGGCAAATCATGCCACACCATATCATCATGGTGAAGCAGCGTTCCTCTCCTCACCCGTCCACCTTTGTGTCCCGGGTAGAGTCGCCAACTGTCCCGTATTAGCCGGGACATCCGTTATTTTGGGCCAAACCCTTGTCACGTATTAGGCCCGGAGGGCACTGTAGGCCCGGTCGCTGGAGGCCCGGACGCTGTAGGCCGGGACAGTGTAACCCGGACGCTGTAGGCCCGGACGCTGTGGGCCCGGTCGCTGTGGGCCCGGATGCTGTAGGCCCGGACGCTGTAGGCCCGGACGCTGTAGGCCCGGACGCTGTAGGCCCGGACGCTGTAGGCCCCGTCGCTGTAAGCCCGGACGCTGTAGGCCCGGAAGCTGTAGGCCCGGAAGCTGTAGGCCCGGAAGCTGTAGGCCCGGTCGCTGTAGGCCCGGTCGCTGTAGGCCCGGTCGCTATAGGCCCGGATGCTGTAGGCCCGGTCGCTGTAGGCCCGGAAGCTGTAGGCCCCATCGCTGTAGGCCCGGATGCTGTAGGCCCGGTCGCTGTAGGCCCGGTCGCTGTAGGCCCGGTCGCTGTAGGCCCGGACGCTGTAGGCCCTGTCGCTATAGGCCCGGATGCTGTAGGCCCGGACGCTGTAGGCCCCGTCGCTGTAGGCTCAGACGCTGTAGGCCCAGACGCTATAGGCCCGGATGCTGTAGGCCTGGATGCTGTAGGCCTGGATGCTGTAGGTCCAGACAGTGTACGTTCAGACAGTGTACGTCCAGACAGTGTAGGTCCGGACAATTTAGTTCCGGACAGTGTAGGTCCGGACAGTGTACGTCCAGACAGTGTAGGCCCGGGCGCCACCGAGTGGAGGTTGCATAGCAACCCGCATCCCGGCCTGGGCGGCCGGCATTGGTGGAACGGGAGCACGTGGCCGCTGGCTGGGTGAGGTCACGTGGGGCGAGGGCGGCGATATCACCTCGTCCCTTATTTGGGAGTGAGATGTAGGCCAGGACGCTGTAGGCCCGGACAGTGTAACCCGGACGCTGTGGGCCCGGATGCTGTAGGCCCGGATGCTGTTGGCCCGGATGCTGTAGGCCCGGACGCTGTAGGCCCGGACGCTGTAGGCCCCGACGCTGTAGGCCCCATCGCTGTAGGCCCGGACGCTGTAGGCCCGGTCGCTGTAGGCCCGGACGCTGTAGGCCCGGACGCTGTAGGCCCGGTCGCTGTAGGCCCGGACGCTGTAGGCCCGGACGCTGTAGGCCCCGTCGTTGTAGGCCCGGACGCTGTAGGCCCGGACGCTGTAGGCCCGGATGCTGTAGGCCCGGACGCTGTAGGTCCAGACAGTGTAGGTCCAGACAGTGTACGTCCAGACAGTGTACGTCCAGACAGTGTACGTCCAGACAGTGTACGTCCAGACAGTGTAGGCCCGGAGGCCCGGGCGCCACCGAGTGGAGGTTGCATAGCAACCCGCCTCCCGGCCTGGGCGAACGGCATTGGTGGAACGGGAGCACGTGGCCGCTGGCTGGGTGAGGTCACGTGGGGCGAGGGCGGCGATATCACCTCGTCCCTTATTTGGGAGTGAGATGTAGGCCCGGACGCTGTAGGCCCGGACAGTGTAACCCGGACGCTGTAGGCCCCGTCGCTGTGGGCCCGGATGCTGTAGGCCCGGATGCTGTAGGCCCGGATGCTGTAGGCCCGGACGCTGTAGGCCCGGACGCTGTAGGCCCCGTCGCTGTAAGCCCGGATGCTGTAGGCCCGGACGCTGTAGGCCCGGTCGCTGTAGGCCCGGACGCTGTAGGCCCGGACGCTGTAGGCCCGGATGGTGTAGGCCCGGACGCTGTAGGCCCGGACGCTGTAGGCCCGGTCGCTGTAGGCCCGGACGCTGTAGGCCCTGTCGCTGTAGGCCCGGATGCTGTAGGCCCGGACGCTGTAGGCCCCGTCGCTGTAGGCCCAGACGCTGTAGGACCGGACGCTATAGGCATGGATGCTGTAGGCCTGGACGCTGTAGGTCCAGACAGTGTAGGTCCAGACAGTGTACGTCCAGACAGTGTACGTCCAGACAGTGTAGGTCCGGACAGTTTAGGTCCAGACAGTGTAGGTCCAGACAGTGTACGTCCAGACAGTGTAGGCCCGGAGGCCCGGGCGCCACCGAGTGGAGGTTGCATGGCAACCCGCCTCCCGGCCTGGGCGGCCGGCATTGGTGGAACGGGAGCACGTGGCCGCTGGCTGGGTGAGGTCACGTGGGGCGAGGGCGGCGATATCACCTCGTCCCTTATTTGGGAGTGAGATAGTTGGCAACCCCTAGTCCCAGGTCATCTCCTGCAGCCGACACACTGGGGACACTTTACAGAAGCCAATTAACCTGCAAACCCGCACGTCTTTGGAGTGTGGGAGGAAACCGGAGCACCCGGAGAAAACCCACGCAGGTCACGGGGAGAACGTGCAAACTCCATACAGAGAGCACCCGAGGTCAGGATGGAACCCGGGTCTCCGGCGCTGTGAGGCAGCAACTCTGTCGTCCCCATCATCGCCAGATGGCGGCACTGGGTGTGAGTTGCAGGGATCAGCCTGGCCTGGCGATGCGGTGGGTGTCGGAGCAGCAAACGATTTATTAAGGTTTGAACAGCGAGAGGCCCATTTTCAGCTTGGGGCACTCTGGCATGACCCGCTGATTTACATAGACACATAGAGGTGGGCCGAATGGCCTACTCCTGCACCTATTGTCTATTGTCACCGTTGATATCTCTCGTTTCCCTTATCCCTAACCATTCTGAAGAAGGGTCTCGACCTGAGACGTCACCCATTCCTTCTCTCCGGAGACGCTGCCTGACCCGCTGAGTTACTCCACCATTTTGTGTCTACCTTTGTGTCTACCTATGGAGGTACACCTGTCCTTGCAGCACCCCTCTTGGCAGTGGAGGTAGTACACCTGCTGTTATAGCGCCGCCTCTGGCAGTAATAGACAATAGACAATAGGTGCAGGAGGAGGCCATTCGGCCATTCGAGCCAGCACCACCATTCAATGTGATCATGGCTGATCATTCTCAATCAGTACCCCGTTCCTGCCTTCTCCCCATACCCCCTGACTCCGCTATCCTTAAGAGCTCTATCTAACTCTCTCTTGAATGCATTCAGAGAATTGGCCTCCACTGCCTTCAGAGGCAGAGAATTCCACAGATTTACAACTCTCTGACTGAAAAAGGTTTTCCTCATTTCCTCTGTCTGAAGAAGGGGCTCGACCCGAAACGTCGCCCATTCCTACTCTCCTGAGATGCTGCCTGACCTGCTGAGTTACTCCAGCATTTTGTGAATAAATGCCTTCAAAGATCTCGTTGTACTTGTGCAATGACAATAAAGGATATTGTGTCATATTGTGTTGTGTTATGGCCTCCATTGGCCGCGCCGCTCAAAGATTCCGTCAACCTAACTCAGAACCGCGAGAATTTGCATTTCCCGTTTCTATGAAAGATGGAAATAAGTTGCAAATCCCTCCCGTGATGCAAGTAGAGGAGGTACAAAGAGCCAGTCAAATGCACAGAGCCTTTTAGTTCAAAAAATACAGCGCTGAAACAGGGCCCTTCGGCCCACCGGGCCCACACCGACCAGCGATCCCCCGCACACTAACACTACCCTACAACACACTAGGGACAATTTTACGTGCTGTCCACACCAAGCCGATTGACATACAAACCTGCGCGTCTTTGGAGTGTGGGAGGAAACCGGAGCACCCGGAGAAAGCCCACGCTCTCGGTGACGGGGAGAACGCACAAGCTCCCGTAGACAGCACCCGTAGTCAGGATGGAACCCGGGTTTCCGGCGCTGTGAGGCAGCAACTCTACCGCTGCGCCACCGTGCCGCCTCTATATTTTTTATTATCATATGTTCCAAAACAGAACAATTAAATTCTTACTTGCAGCAGCACAACAGTATGTAAAACCCGTAATAAAGTAATAAAATATAATTCAAAGAGACAGTAGGGGGCTATCATCTTTAGAATGGAGTGGGAGAGTCTAGGACTAGAGGTCATAGCCTCAGAATTAAAGGACGTTTTTTTTGGAAGGAGATGAGGAAGAATTTCTTGAGTCAGAGGGTGGTGAATCTGTGGAATTCATTGCCACAGACGGCTGTGGAGGCCAAGTCATTGGGTATTTTTAAGTGGAGATTGATAGGTTCTTGATTACTAAGGGGCTCACAGGTTACGGGGAGAAGGCAGGAGAATGGGGATAATAGACAATAGACAATAGGTGCAGGAGTAGGCCATTCGGCCCTTCGAGCCAGCACCGCCATTCAATGTGATCATGGCTGATCATTCTCAATCAGTATCCCGTTCCTGCCTTCTCCCCATACCCCCTGACTCCGCTATCCTTAAGAGCTCTATCTAGCTCTCTCTTGAATGCATTCAGAGAATTGGCCTCCACTGCCTTCTGAGGCAGAGAATTCCACAGATTCACAACTGTCTGACTGAAAAAGTTTTTCCTCATCTCCGTTCTAAATGGCCTACCCCTTATTCTTAAACTGTAGTCCCTGGTTCTGGACTCCCCGAACATTGGGAACATGTTTCCTGCCTCTAACGTGTCCAACCCCTTAATAATCTTATATGTTTCAAGAAGATCCCCTCTCATCTTTCTAAATTCCAGTGTATACAAGCCTAGTCGCTCCAGTCTTTCAACATACGACAGTCCCGCCATTCCGGGAATTAACCTAGTAATCCTACGCTGCACGCCCTCAATAGCAAGAATATCCTTCCTCAAATTTGAAGACCAAAATTGCACACAGTACTCCAGGTGCGGTCTCACTAGGGCCCTGTACAACTGCAGAAGGACCTCTTTGCTCCTTTACTCAACTCCTCTTGTTATGAAGGCCAACATTCCATTGGCTTTCTTCACTGCCTGCTGCACCTGCATGTTTCCTTTCAGTGACTGATGCACTAGGACACCCAGATCTCGTTGAACGTCCCCTTTTCCTAACTTGACACCATTCAGATAATAATCTGCCTTCCTATTCTTACCTCCAAAGTGGATAACCTCACACTTATCCACATTAAACTGCATCTGCCATGCATCCGCCCACTCACACAACCTGTCCAAGTCACCCTGCAACCTCATAGCATCTTCCTCACAGTTCACACTGCCACCCAGCTTTGTATCATCTGCAAATTTGCTGATGGTACTTTTAATCCCTTCATCCAAGTCATTGATGTATATTGTAAATAGCTGTGGTCCCAGCACCGAGCCATGAATACATCAGCCATGAATGAATGATGGAGTAGCCTCAAATGAATTGACTTGGGAAGGCACGGTGGCGCAGCGGTAGAGTTGCTGCCTTACAGTGCTGGAGACCCGGGTTCCATCCCGACTAAGGGTGCTGCCTGTACGGGGTTTGTACGTTCTCCCTGTGACCTGTGTGGGGTTTTTTTCCGGGTGTCCGGTTTCCTCCCACATTCCAAAGATGTATAGGTTTGTAGATTAATTGGCTTCGTGTGTAGGATAGTGCTAGTGGGCGGTGTGATAACTGGTCGGCGTGGACTGAAAGGCCTATTTCCCTGCTGTATCTCTACAGTCTGAAGGTTGAATGGCCTAATTCTGCTTCTACTGTACTTATTATGGACTGCATGACTGCGTGACTCCATAACCTAGTGGGGAAAGTATGAGAGGAGAATAGATTTCAAAGCAGGGGAATAATCTGACGTTTCAACGATCTTGCTGAGTCTGCTGTTTGCTTTGGCTGAAGATGGCGAGGAAGTCTGTACTGATGGATTTGAGCGAAAGTGTTCCTGTTTTACATCAGCTTTCTCCAGAGATCTATTCAGACGTATAGAATTCCTCTGAAGGTCTCGCTGCCTTCACTCTTATATCATTATGATGATGTGTGTTTGACGACACTGGGCCTGTACTTGAATCAGGACGGACCTCATTTAAAAATTACCGAATAGTGAAAGGCCTGGATAGAGTGGATGTGGAGAGGATGTTTCCACCAGTGGGAGAGTCTGGGACTAGAGGTCACAGCCTCAGAACTAAAGGACGTTCTTTAAAGGAAATGAGAAGGAATTTCTTTAGTCAGAGGGCGGTGAATCAGTGGAATTCTTTGCCATAGAAGGCTGTGGAAGGTGTCAGTGGATATATTTAAGGCAGAGATAGATAGATTCTTGATTAGTGCAGGTGTCAGGGGTTATGTGGAGCAGGCAGGAGAATGGGGTTATGAGGGAGAGATAGACCAGCCATGATTGAATGGTGAAGGAGACAATGGTTAGGGTCGCCAACTGTCCCGTATTAGCCGGGACATCCCGTATTTTGGGCTAAATTGGTTTGTCCTGAACGGGACCGCCCTTGTCCCGTATTAGACCCGGACGGCGTTGTAGGCCCGGACACTGTAGGCCCCGACACTGTAGGTCCAGACACTGTAGGCCCGGACGCTGCAGGCCCGGACGCTGCAGGCCCGGACGCTGCAGGCCCGGACGCTGCAGGCCCGGACGCTGCAGGCCCGGACGCTGCAGGCCCGGACGCTGTAGGCCCGGACGCTGTAGGCCCGGACGCTGTAGGCCCGGACGCTGTCGGCCGGACGCTGTAGGCCCGGACAGTGTAGTCCCGGACAGTGTAGGCCTGGAAACTGTAGGCTTGGACACTGTAGGCCCGGACAGTGTAGGCCTGGACAGTGTAGGCTCGGACACTGTAGGCCTGGACGGCGCTGTAGACCCGGACACTGTAGACCCGGACACCGTAGGCCCGGACACTGTAGGCCTGGACACTGTAGGCTCGGACGCTGTAGGCCCGGACGCTGTAGGCCCGGACGCTGTAGGCCCGGACGCTGTAGGCCCGGATGCTGTAGGCTCGGACGCTGTAGGCCTGGACGCTGTAGTCCCGGACAGTGCAGGCCCGGGCGCCGCCGAACGGAGGTTGCATAGCAACCCGCCTCCCGCCTCCCGGCCCGGGCGACCACTATTGATAGAGCGGGAGCACGTGGCCGCTGGCTGGGTGAGGTCACGTGGGGCGTGAGGCGGTGACGTCACCCTTTGTCCCTTATTTGGGAGTGAGGAAGTTGGCAACCCCAAACGATGGGCCCAATGACCTATTGATCACATGATCTTATGATCTTACGATTATCCACCTTCCCTTCAATCTCTCTTTGTCCCCATTCCCTCCCTCGTCCTTTTGCCCGGAGATTGGACAACGTGGAGCCCTTCTCCAGGGTGAAGGGTGTTTCATTGTCCTCTGCACCCGAGAGCATCTTACCGGGATGCATCGCAGCTTGGCTTGGGATCAGCTCCATCCAAGACCGCAAGAAACTGCAGAGAGTTGTGGACGCAGCCCAGACCATCGCACAAACCAACCTCCCTTCTATTGACTCCATCTACACCTCTCACTGCCTCGGCAAGGCCAGCAGCATCATCAAGGACCAGTCTCACCCCGGTCACTCCCTCTTCTCCCCTCTCCCATCGGGCAAGAGGTACAGAAGTGTGAAAACGCACACCTCCAGATTCAGGGGCAGTTTCTTCCCGGCTGTTATCAGGCAACTGAACCGTCCTCTCACCAACTAGAGAGCGGTCCTGACCTCCTATCTACCTCATTGGAGGCCCTCGGACTATCCTTGATCGGACTTTCTTGGACTTTATCTTGCACTTTACAATACAATACAATATATCTTTATTGCCATTGTACAGGGTACAACGAGATTGGGAATGCGCCTCCCATACGATGCAATAAATGAATTAGCTAATCAGTATAAATTTATACAACCCAGTGAAACAAAATTTGAAACAGATTAAAAACAGTATAAAGTGCAAGTAGATCTGTGCCGGTTCACTGTGCGATGTGACCATCCGGCTCAGCAGGACCGGTTCATAGCAGCTATGGCCCTGGGGATGAAGCTGTTCCTGAGTCTGGAGGTGCGGGCGTAGAAGGCCTTGTATCGTCTGCCCGATGGAAGGAGTTCGAACAGACTGTTGCAGGGGTGTGAAGAGTCTTTGTGGATGCTGGTGGCTTTTCTGAGGCATCGTGTGTTGTAGATGCCCTCCAAGGCTGGTAGCTGTGTTCCGATGGTCCTCTGAGCTTTATGGACTACCCGCTGAAGAGCTTTCCTCTCTGCCTCCGTGCAGCTGAGATACCACACAGGGATGCCATGTGTTAGGATGCTCTCTATGGTGCAGCGGTAGAATGTCGGTATCATATAACTGTACACTGTGGACGGCTCGATTGTAATCATGTATCGTCTTTCCGCTGACTGGTTAGCACGCAACAAAAGCTTTTCACTGTACCTCGTTACACGTGACAATAAATTAAACTAAACTAAGATTACTGCAGCTTTACAGGCAGACTAATGCAACAATACGACAAATAAATATACAACAATCAATAATACAATAAATTCACTGCACCCTTTGCAGCTCAATGGTATGTTTGTCACAGCAAGGTGAGCAAAATTGGATAGAGTGGATGTGGAGAGGATGTTTCCAATAGTGGGAGAGTCTAGGACCAGAGGGCACGGCCTCAGAATAAAAGGACGTACCTTTAGAAAGGGATAGAGGAGGAATTTCTTTAGTCAGAGGGTGGTGAATCTGTGGAAATCATTTGCACATGCGGCTATGTCAGTGAATATTTTATAAGCAGAGATTAGGTTCTTAATTAATAAGGGTGCCAGGGGTTATGGGGAGAAGGCAGGAGAATGGGGTTGAGAGGGAGAGATAGATCAGCCATGATTGAATGGCAGAGTAGACTCAATGGGCCGAATGGCCTAATTCTGCTCCTATGACATGAACTTATGAACACGACACTTCAAATATGGCCTCGCCAACATCTTGTACAACGGCGACATAATATCCCAATGTCTTTTTGCTCAATACCCTAACTGATGAAGGCCAGCATGCCAAAAACCTTCTTCATTGCCCTATCTACCTGCGACTTCACTTTCGGGGAACTATGTACCTGTACTCTTAGATCCCTCTGCTCGACAACACTTCCCAGGGCCCTGCCATTCACTGTGAAGGTCCTGTCCTGGTTTGACTTTCCAAAATGCATCATTCACACTTATCTGCATTAAACTCCACTTGCCATTCCTCAGCCCACTTGCCCATCTGATCAAGATCCTGATGTGATTCTTGATATCCATCTTCACGGTCGATGATACCACTAGGGTTGCCAACTTCCTCACTCCCAAATACGGGACAAGGTGACGTCACCGCCCCGCGCCCCATGTGACCTCACCCAGCCAGCGGCCGTGTGCCACCGCTCCACCAATGGCGGCCGCCCGTGTTGGGAGGCGGGTTGCTAGGCAACCTCCGTTAGGCGGCGCCCGGGCCTATACTGTCCGGGACTACAGCAGCCGCCGGGCCTACAGTGTCCGGGCCTACAGTGTCCGGGCCTACAGTGTCCGGGCCTACAGTGTCCGGGCCTACAGTGTCCGGGCCTACAGTGTCCGGGCCTACAGTGTCCGGGCCTACAGTGTCCGGGCCTACAGTGTCCGGGCCTACAGTGTCCGGGCCTACAGTGTCCGGGCCTACAGTGTCCGGGCCTACAGTGTCCGGGCCTACAGTGTCCGGGCCTACAGAGCTAGATAGAGCTCTTAAGGATAGCGGAATCAGGGGGTATGGGGAGAAGGCAGGAATGGGGTACTGAACGCGGTGCTGGCTCGAAGGGCCGAATGGCCTCCTCCTGCACCTATTGTCTATTGACCAAACGCGGGCAGGTGGGACTAGTGTAGCTGGGACATATTGGCCGGTGTGGGCAATTTGGGCCGAAGGGCCTGTTTCCTCGCTGTATCACTCTAAGACTCTCTCTCTCCCTCCCTCTCCCTCCCTCTCCCTCTCTCTCCCTCCCTCTCCCTCCCTCTCCCTCTCTCTCCCTCCCTCTCCCTCCCTCTTTCTCTTCTCACTCTCTCTCTCTCTCTCTCTCTGCTTCTCTCTCTTCTCTCTCTCTCCCTCTTCTCTCTCTTCTCTCTCTTCTTCTCTCTCTCTCTCTCTCTCTCTGCTTCTCTCTCTTCTCTCTCTCTCCCTCTTCTCTCTCTCCCTCCCTCTCTCTGCTTCTCTCTCTCTCTCTTTCTCTTCTCTGTCTCTCTCTCTCTCTGCTTCTCTCTCTCTCTCTTCTCTCTCTTCTCTCTCTCCCTCCGCTTCTCTCTCTTCTCTCTCTTCTCTCTCTCTCGCCAATATAGTTCCCATTTGCATCAGAGATCAGATGCATGAAGATAACTTTGCTAACACACCATTGTTCAGAGGCTTTTTTTTTTTGCATAGTTTGAGGAAGTACACTCACCTCCAGCCTCAGGGGAATGGAGTGATTTTATATATTAATTTTTAAAAACTCCACAATCCTCTCCCCTGTAGAGATTTGCCGCGCTCAGTACTTCTGCCTTCTGCCCGCTGCCTGCTGCCGTGACCAGGCCCACAATCTGTGACGCGTGCAGCTGTATAAATACCGCTCTGGGACAGCTGTTTCCCATTCGTTTCCACCTCTGCCTTGTGTTCTCTATTGTTCCCTATTTGAGGCGACTGGGCGCTCGTTCAAACTTCTCGCCCTTCCTCGCTCGGCCAGTTGAAGGAGAGAGAGATTGAGAGAGCGCGGGAGAGAGAGAGAGAGAGAGAGGCAGACAGAGAAGGACATTTAAAATGGTGAGTACTCTGAACTCGAGCCTTTTTTGCAGCTCTGATCTTTGAACCGTTGAAACTGAAACGAGGAACGTCTGATGATTTTCTTTTAATCTGATGTCCAAGCTGGTGTCTTGTGGCCTACTTTGAGCTTGGGATTACTTAACGGAATTCAAGGCTGAACAGGCCATGTCGTTGGGTATTGTATCGACCAAGCAGAGACGCATCTTGATTTTGTATATATTTTGCATATATATATATGTATATATATATTATATATGATATGATATGATTAGAATGGGTAGTGTAAGAAAATTAACTGCAGATGCTGGCACAAATCGAAGGTATTTATTCACAAAATGCTGCAGTAACTCAGCGGTTCAGGCAGGCAGGCAGCGCTTCTCGGGAGAGAAAGGATGGGCGAGGTTTCTGGGTCGAGACCCTTCGTCAGATTGAGGAGGGTGACGGACGGGGAGAGAAGGCAGGAGAATGGGGGTCAGAAACATAGAAACAGACAATAGGTGCAGCAGCAGGCCATTCGGCCCCGTCGAGCCAGCACCGCCATTCATTGTGCTCATCCACAATCAGTAACCCGTGCCTGCCTTCTCCCCATATCCCTTGATTCCGCTAGCCCCTGGAGCTCTATCTAACTCTCTCTTAAATCCATCCAGTGAATTGACCTCCACTGCCCTCTGTGGCAGAGAATTCCACAAATTCACAAATCTCTGGGTGAAAAAGTTCCTTCTCACCTCAGTTTAAAATGGCCTCCCTTTTATTCTAAGACTGTGTGGCCCCTGGTTCTGGACTCCCCCAACATTGGGAAAATCTTTCCTGCATCTAGCTTGTCCAGTTCTTTTATAATTTTATATGTCTCTATAAGATCCCCTCTCATCCTTCTAAACTCCAGTGAATACAACCCTCAACAAGGGTTGAGAGGGAAAGATAGGTCAGCCACGATTGAATGGCGGAGTAGACTCGATGGGCCGAATGGTCTAATTCTGCTCCTATGAACTTATGATACGAAGTGGTGCAGTAACTCATCGGGTCAGGCAGCATCTCTGGAGGGCAAGGATCGGTGACGTTTCAATAGACAATAGGTGCAGGAGGAGGCCATTCGGCCCTTCGAGCCAGCACCGCCATTCAATGTGATCATGGCTGATCATTCTCAATCAGTACCCCGTTCCTGCCTTCTCCCCATACCCCCTGACTCCGCTATCCTTAAGAGCTCTATCCAGCTCTCTCTTGAATGCATTCAGAGAATTGGCCTCCGCTGCCTTCTGAGGCAGAGAATTCCACAGAAAATTACAACACTCTGACTGAAAATGTTATTCCTCATCTCAGTTCTAAATGGCCTACCCCTTATTCTTAAACTGTGGCCCCTGGTTCTGGACTCCCCCAACATTGGGAACATGTTTCCTGCCTCTAACGTGTCCAACCCCTTAATAATCTTATACGTTTCGATAAGATCTCCTCTCATCCGTCTAAATTCCAGTGTAGTTTGTTTCGGGTCGGGACCCTTCGTCTTGCGTTGGACCGTGCTGCGAAGACAGTTTGGGGTGCAGTTTAGACTTTGGAGATACAGCGCGGAAATTGGCCCTTCGGCCCACCGAGTCCACGCCGGCTAGCGACCGCCCCGTACACTAACCTACACACACACACACACACGCACACACGAGGGGCCAATTTGACAATGTTTGTCAATGCACCAAAGCCAATTAACCTGCTAACCTGCACGTCTTTGGAGTGTGGGAGGAAACCGGAGCGCCCGGAGAAAACCCACAAGGTCACAGGGAGAATGTACAAATGTGGAAAGTTAGGGGTGCAGTTACTTTGCATTACATCAGAGCAAGCCGGGGTGGGGTGGGGGTCGGGGGAGCCTGATTGGATTGTTTTAAATCAAAATCCGGCTAATCTGAGCTCTCCCAGGTTATCTGCTGGAGGGGGAAGAGGGAATGGTTTTGGGAAAAGGGAGAGAGTGTCAGTGTCCTCCGGTGGCTGCTCGTTCCATGGGGATTGTCGTCGTCCCCCGTCCCCCCCCATACTCTCCCTCCACCCCGAGCCTTTGTCCTGGAGCACCACTGGGACGGTGTGAGTCAGGAGTGTGCAAGTGGCTCGCTGTCACAGCCACGCACGGACAGTTCAATCCTACCGCCTGCCCCCAACGTAAAACGCTGCCAAACCTCAACAGGTGCCCCTCCCCCAGCACTGGGGCGTCTAGTGTGTGTCTGGCTGAGTGTGTGTGCGCGCGCGCGTGTGTGCGTGCGTGCGTGAGCGTGTGTGAGCGTGAGCGGGTGTGTTTGTGTGCGTGCGTGCGTGTGTGAGCGTGCGTGTGTGTGTGTGCGCGAGCGTGTGTGTGCGCGCGTGTGTGAGCGTGTGTATGCATGCGTGTGTGTGCGCGCGTGTGCGTGTGTATGTGTGCGCGCGTGTGTGTGCGCGCGTGTGTGCGCGCGTGTGTGCGCGCGTGTGTGCGCGCGTGTGTGCGTGCGCGCGTGTGCGTGCGCGCGTGTGTGTGTGCGCGCGTGTGTGTGTGCGCGCGTGTGTGTGCGCGCGCGCGTGTGCGTGCGCGTGTGTGTGTGCGCGTGTGTGTGTGCGCGTGTGCGTGCGAGTGAGCGTGAGCGGGTGTGTGTGCGCGTGTGTATGTGTGCGCGTGTGTATGTGTGTGCGTGCGCGCGAGTGTGCGTGAGCGGGTGTGAGCGTGAGCGGGTGTGCGCGTGCGTGCGAGCGCGTGTGTGAGCGCGTGTGTGAGCGCGCGTGTGTGTGCGCGCGCGTGTGTGCGCGCGTGTGCGTGCGAGTGTGCGTGAGCGTGCGTGAGCGTGTGTGTGTGCGCGTGTGTGTTTGTGTGTGCGTGCGTGTGTGCGTGCGCGTGTGTGCGTGTGTGTGCGCGTGTGCGTGTGTGAAAGTGAGCGGGTGTGTGTGCGTGTGTGCGTGCGAGTGTGAGCGTGTGTGTGTGCGTGCGTGAGCGCCTGCGAGAGCGCCTGCGAGAACGCGTGTGAGCGCGCGTGTGTGTGCGCGTGTGTGTGTGCGCGTGTGTGTGCGTGCGAGTGTGAGCGTGTGCGCGTGTGTGTGTGCGCGCGAGTGTGTGTGCGCGCGAGTGTGTGTGCGCGCGAGTGTGTGTGCGCGCGAGTGTGTGCGCGTGTGTGCGTGAGCGTGTGTGAGCGTGAGCGGGTGTGTGCGCGTGCATGCAAGCGCGTGTGTGTGTGTGTGTGTGCGTGCGAGTGAGCGTGTGTGAGCGTGAGCGGGTGTGCGCGTGTGTGCGCGCGTGTGTGTGCGCGCGTGTGTGTGTGTGTGCGCCTGTGTGCGTGTGCGAGTGAGCGTGTGTGAAAGTGAGCGGGTGTGTGCGCGCGTGTGCGAGTGTGTGCGTGTGCGTGCGTGTGCGTGCGTGAGCGCGTGCGAGAGCGCGTGTGTGTGCGCGTGTGCGTGCGAGTGAGCGTGTGCGTTTGTGTGTGCGTGCGCGTGTGTGTGCGCGTGTGTGTGCGCGTGTGTGTGTGTGCGCGTGTGTGCGTGTGCGCGTGTGCGTGAGCGTGTGTGAGCGTGAGCGGGTGTGTGTGCGCGTGCGTGCGTGTGTGTGTGCGAGCGCGTGTGTGAGCGTGTGTGTGCGCGTGTGTGCGCGTGTGTGTGCGCGTGTGTGTGCGCGTGTGCGTGCGAGTGTGAGCGTGAGCGGGTGTGCGCGTGTGTGTTTGTGTGCGTGTGCGCGCGCGAGTGTGCGTGAGCGTGTGAGCGTGAGCGGGTGTGTGTGCGCGTGCGTGTGCGTGCGTGTGTGCATGCGTGTGCGAGCGTGTGCGCGCGCGTGTGTGCGTGTGCGCGAGTGTGTTTGTGTGGGCGGGTGTGTGTGCGCGTGCGTGAGTGTGTGTGTGCTGCTCTGCTCTCATTCCTTTCACAGTTTCTTTGGGGCCATTTCTGCATTGGGAAGAATGTGCTTTCAGACGTAGTGAGAGGGGGGGTTGCAGAGTTGGCTCAGCTCCCAGCTGATCCGAGACGCGGCCTGCATCTTAAAAATCTGCAGATGGGACAATTTCTGCTTGGGTTAATGGGACATTATCTTGAAGAGGCGAGTGGTTTACATTAACCTAATCTAACACGTTCAGGTTAGTGTTCTAACTGGAACCCACATTCCGATCGCGTGATGCCGATGAGCGGTGAAATGGGAGCTTTATACGTTTTTTAGCAAAGTGCATTTTTCCGTTCCTTTTTCTTGGCAAGCGGTCAAACTCCCCCATTTCCTGGCAGTATCTCTCTCCAGTCAGCAGTCCTCTAGCATGTGTAGAATTTGGTTTACACTGACACCTGGGCTCCACTTACCCTTGCCAACACTGGAGTCATAGAGTGACACAGCGTGGAAACAGGCCCTTCAGCCCAAGTTGCCCACACCGGCCAATGTGTCCCATCTACACTGGTCCCACCTGCCTGCGTTTGGCCCACATCCCTCCAAACCTGCCTGACCCGCTGAGTTACTCCAGCACTCTGTGAAACGTCACCTATCCATGTTCTCCAGAGATGCTGCCTGACCCGCTGAGTTACTCCAGCACTCTGTGAAACGTCACCTATCCGTGTTCTCCAGAGATGCTGCCTGACCTGCTGAGTTACTCCAGCACTATATATCTTTATTTCTCTCATAACTAATCCACCTGGTTTAGATTAGTGTCGCAGTGAAAAGATTTTGTTACGTGCTAATCAGTCAGCGGAAAGACAGGACATGATTACAATCAGGCAGCATCTTGGGGGAGAAGGAATGGGTGACGTTTCGGGTCGAGCCCCTTCTTCAGACTGATCTCAACCCGAAACGTCACCCATTCCTTCTCTCCCGAGATGTTGCCTGTCCCGCTGAGTTACTCCAGCATTTTGTGTCTACCTTCGATTTAAACCAGCATCTGCAGTTTTTTTTCCCTACACATGATTACAATCAAGTCATTCACAGTGTACAGATACATGATAAAGGGGATAACGTGAATAACGTTTAGTGCAAGATAAAGCCAGTAAAGTCCAAGGGTCTTCAATGAGGTAGAAAGTAGTTCAGGACCGCTCTCTAGTTGGTGAGAGGACGGTTCACAGCCGGGAAGTAACAATAGACAGTAGGTGCAGGAGGAGGCCATTCGGCCCTTCGAGCCAGCACCGCCATTCAATGTGATCATGGCTGATCATTCTCAATCAGTACCCCGTTCCTGCCTTCACTCTCTGATTGAAAATGTTTTTCCTCATCTCAGTTCTAAATGGCCTATCCCTTATTCTTAAACTGTGGCCCCTTGTTCTGGACTCCCCAACATTGGGAACATGTTTCCTGCCTCTAACGTGTCCAACCCCTTAATAATCTTATACGTTTCGATAAGATCTCCTCTCATCCTTCTAAAACTGCCCCTGAAACTGGAGGTGTGTGTTTCCACACTTCTGTACCTCTTGCCCGATGGGAGAGGGGAGAAGAGGGAGTGGCCGGGGGTGAGACTGGTCCTTGATTGTGCTGCTGGCCTTGCCGAGGCAGCGCGAGGTGTAGATGGAGTCCATGTACTGATGGTTGGTTTGTGTGAGTAATCTGGGCTGTGTCCACAATTCTCTGCAATTTCTTGCGGGCTTTGCTTGGAGCTGTTCCCAAACCGTGCTGTGAGGCGTCCTGACAAAATGCTTTCCATGGTGCATCTGCAGAAGATGTTAACCATTTAGTTCCTCCCGACAATGAACCTCCCGACAATGTCCGGAGCAGTTGTGGATGGGCACAAGTCTAGTCTAGACATCGCCTGGGCGTCAGGGATGACGCCGGCTTCGCCAATTACCGCGGACGGCTGAACTCAGGCGAATTCATAAGTTGTAAGGTCATCAGTGGTAGGAGCAGAATCAGGCCATTCGGCCCATCAAGTCACTGGAATTTAGAAGGATGAGAGGAGATCTTATCGAAACGTATAAGATTATTAAGGGGGTTGGACACGTTAGAGGCAGGAAACATGTTCCCAACGTTGGGGGAGTCCAGAACCAGAGGCCACAGTTTAAGAATAAGGGGTAGGCCATTTAGAACTGAGATGAGGAAAAACTTTTTCAGTCAGAGAGTTGAGAATCTGTGGAATTCTCTGCCTCAGACGGCAGTGGAGGCCAATTCTCTGAATGCATTCAAGAGAGAGCTAGATAGAGCTCTTGAGGATGGCGGAGTTAGGGGGTATGGGGAGAAGGCAGGAACGGGGTACTGATTGAGAATGATCAGCCATGATCACATTGAATGGCGGTGCTGGCTCGAAGGGCCGAATGGGCTCTTCCTGCACCTATTGTCTATTGTGTACTCCACCATTCAATCACCGCTGATCTGTCTCTCCCCCCCAACCCCATTCTCCTGCCTTCTCCCCACAACCCCTGACACCCGTACTAATCAAGAATCTATCAATCTCCTTCCTTAAAACTATCCACTGACTTGGTGTCCACGGCCTTCTGTGGCAACGAATCCCACAGATTCAACACCAAGCGATCTCAGGCTTGTCCCGGCAGCTCACTGCCGGTCTCAAAGGAGGAGGCGGAATCGTGGTGATCCCAGGGGGTGTAGACAATAGGTGCAGGAGGAGGCCATTCGGCCCTTCGAGCCAGTACCGCCATTCAAAGTGATCATGGCTGATCATTCTCAATCAGTACCCCGTTCCTGCCTTCTCCCCATACCCCCTGACTCCGCTATCCTTAAGAGCTCTATCTAGCTCTCTCTTGCATGCATTCAGAGAATTGGCCTCCACTGCCTTCTGAGGCAGAGAATTCCACAGATTCACAACTCTCTGACTGAAAAAGTTTTCCCTCATCTCCGTTCTAAATGGCCTACCCCTTATTCTTAAACTGTGGCCCCTTGTTCTGGACTCCCCCAACATTGGGAACATGTTTCCTGCCTCTAACGTGTCCAACCCCTTAATAATCTTATACGTTTCGATAAGATCTCCTCTCATCCTTCTAAATTCCAGTGTATACAAGCCTAGTCGTTCCAGTCTTTCAACATATGACAGTCCCGCCATTCCGGGAATTAACCTAGTAAACCTACGCTGCACGCCCTCAATAGCAAGAATATCCTTCCTCAAATTTGGAGACCAAAACTGCACACAGTACTCCAGGTGTGGTCTCACTAGGGCCCTGTACAACTGCAGAAGGACCTCTTTGCTCCTATACTCAACTCCTCTTGTTATGAAGGCCACCATTCCATTGGCTTTCTTCACTGCCTGCTGTACCTGCATGCTTCCTTTCAGTGACTGATGCACTAGGACACCCAGATCTCGTTGTACGTCCCCTTTTCCTAACTTGACACCATTCAGGTAATACTCTGCCTTCCTATTCTTACCACCAAAGTGGATAACCTCACACTTATCCACATTAAACTGCATCTGCCATGCATCCGCCCACTCACACAACCTGTCCAAGTTACCCTGCAACCTCATAGCATCTTCCTCACAGCTCACACTGCCACCCAGCTTTGTATCATCTGCAAATTTGCTAATGGTACTTTTTATCCCTTCATCCAAGTCATTAATGTCAGCTCACCCTTGTCTGGCGAGGAGGAGCTGGCGACGCCGGGCTTATCCTGGCATCTCAGTCCATTGCCTCTGTGTGCGGGCTTGCCCCTCGCTATCCATGGGCAGGAAAAAACGCTGGCGTATCAGGCTTGCCCCGGCCACTCGGTCTGAGCCTCTGCAGGGGCGCTGGCAGTCTTTCCCGGCAGCCCAGTCTCGCCAACATGGCAGCGCTGGTGGTCTCAGGTTTGTCTCTGGGGCTCAGCGTCCCTTGAACACACGACAGGGGAACACAAGAGGCAGGGACATGCCTCACTCTCTCTCTCTCTCCCCCACTTCCTTCTTCCTTCCACACGAGGAGAGATGGGAAAGACTGGGCTTGCATTCACTGGAGTTTAGAAGGATGAGAGGGGATCTTATCGAGACGTATAATATCATAAAAGGACTGGACAAGCTAGATGCAGGAAAAAATGTTCCCAACGTCGGGGGGAGTCCAGAACCAGGGGCCACACAGTCTTAGGAATAAAGGGGAGGCCATTTAAAACTATGGGGAGAAGGAACTTTTTCACCCAGAGAGTTTTGAATTTGTGGAATTCTCTGCCACAGAGGGCAGCGGAGGCCAAATCACTGGATGGATTTAAGAGAGAGTTAGATAGAGCTCTAGGGGCTAGTGGAATCAAGGGATATGGGGAGAAGGCAAGCACGGGTTATTGATTGTGGATGATCAGCCATGATCACAATGAATGGTGGTGCTGGCTCGAAGGGCCGAATGGCCTCCTCCTGCACCTATTGTCTATGTTTCTATGTTCCTTCTTTCTCTCTTCCTCTCTTTATTCTTTCTCTTTCTTCCTCCTCCTCGTTTTTCCTTTTTCCTCTTTTTAATTTTTAATTTTTTTTCTTCTTTCTTTTTTCTCGCTGTTTTATTCTTCCCTGACCCTCTCCCGTCTTCCCTCTGGCTGGGTTTTATAAGGACTGGGCTGATGAGGATCGGGGCAGGCCAGCTAATTGGTGTTGTCGGCCATTACCAGTGGTGCGGGGGCGGGGGGGGGGGGCTGACCCTTACAGGGCCAGTGACCGGGGTCAGAGGGGCCTCCTGGGGTAGGGGGTGCTGTCCCGACACCCCTACTCCACAGACAAATTAAACAGTACTAATAGACCGTTTTGCTTCTCCCTCCAGCGCGAGTGTATCTCCATCCACATTGGCCAGGCTGGTGTCCAGATGGGCAATGCCTGCTGGGAGCTCTACTGCCTGGAACACGGCATCCAGCCCGATGGCCGCCGACCGGATGGCAGGAGCAACAAGGGGGTGGACGACTCGTTCAACACCTTCTTCTGCGAGATGGGGTCAGGGAAGCACGTGCCCAGGGCAATCTTTCTGGATCTCGAACCTTCTGTGATAGGTATTGGAAACACTCACTCATGGAACCTAGAACATAGATTGTAGAACATTGAACGTAAACCATTGAATGTAGAACAATGGACATAGGGTATTGAACATAGACATTGAACGTAGAACCTTGAACTTAGAACATTGAACGTAGAACATTGAACGTAGAACAATGACATAGACTATTCAACATAGACATTGAATGTAGAACATTGAACATAGAACATTGAACATAGAATATTGAACATAGACATTGAATGTAGAACATTGAACATAGAACATTAGACATAGAACATTGAACATAGACATTGAACGTAGAACATTGAACGTGGACCATTGGACATAGACTTTTCAACATAGACATTGAATGTAGAACATTGAACGTAGAACATTGACAATAGAACGTTGGACATAGAATAATGAGCGTAAAACGTTGGCGTAAAGCGTAGAACATTGAACGTAGAACATTAAATGTAGAACATGATCACTGAACATAGAAAGTAGACCGTGAATGAATCATTGAACATTGAATGTAGAAAATTGGAGCAAAGAGGTCCTTCTGCAGTTGTTAGGAGCAAAGAGGTGCTTCTGCAGTTGTTAGGAGCAAAGAGGTCCTTCTGCAGTTGTATAGGGCCCTAGTGAGACCGCACCTGGAGTACTGTGTGCAGTTTTGGTCTCCAAATTTGAGGAAGGATATTCTTGCTATTGAGGGCGTGCAGCGTAGGTTTACTAGGTTAATTCCCGGAATGGCGGGACTGTCCTATGTGGAAAGACTGGAGCGACTAGGTTTGTATACACTGGAATTTAGAAGGATGAGAGGGGATCTTATCGAAACGTATAAGATTATTAAGGGGTTGGACATGTTAAAGGCAGGAAGCATGTTCCCAATGTTGGGGGAGTCCAGAACCAGGGGCCACAGTTTAAGAATAAGGGGTAGGCCATTTAGAACAGAGATGAGGAAAAACTTTTTTAGTCAGAGAGTTGTGAATCTGTGGAATTCTCTGCCTCAGAGGGCAGTGGAGGCCAATTCTCTGAATACATTCAAGAGAGAGCTAGATAGAGCTCTTAAGGATAGCGGAGTCAGGGGGTATGGGGAGAAAGCAGGAACGGGGTACTGATTGAGAATGATCAGCCATGATCACATTGAATGGCGGTGCTGGCTCGAAGGGCCGAATGGCCTACTCCTGCACCTATTGTCTATTGGACATATCAGGTTGGGTTTAATTTAGTTTAGTTTCGTTTAGTTTATTGTCATATGTACCGAGGTACAGTGAAAAGCTTTTTATGTTGCATGCTATCCTGTCAGCGGATAGACTATACATGCCTATAATCAAGCCGTCCACGGTTACAGATACAGGATAAAGGGAAAAACATTTAGTGCAAAATAAAGTCCAGCAAATTTCGATTAAAGATAGACCAAGGATTTCCAATGAGGTGGATGGGAGGTCAGGACCGCTCTCTAGTTGGTGAGAGGACGGTTCAGTTGCCTGATAACAGCCGGGAAGAAACTGTCCCTGAATCTGGAGGTGTGTGTTTCCACACTTCTGTACCTCTTGCCCGATGGGAGAGGGGGGAAGAGGGAGTGACCGGGGTGAGACTGGTCCTCGATTATGCTGCTGGCCTTGCCGAGGCAGCGTGAGGTGTAGATGGGAGAGGGGAGAAGAGGGAGTGACCGGGGTGAGACTGGTCCTTGATTATGCTGCTGGCCTTGCCGAGGCAGCATGATTGCCCTCTATAACCGATGACCGTCCGTTTCTCTTTGTTCAGATGAGGTCCGCAGTGGTACCTACCGACATCTGTTCCACCCCGAGCAGCTCATCACCGGGAAGGAAGATGCCGCCAACAACTATGCCCGCGGGCACTACACCATTGGCAAGGAGCTGATCGACCCGGTCTTGGAGAGGATCCGTAAACTGGTACGGACATTTGCCCTGTAAGGTCCAGTTATAGAGTGTGTGTTGGATGGTTGTGTGCCAGTTTGTGTGTGTCTATGTGTGTGTGTGCGCGCGTGCGCGCCTGGGTCCCATAGTGCATGTCAGTGTGTGTGTGTCAGTGTGTGTGTCCGTGCGTATCCGTGTATGTCTGAGTGTGTGCGCATGTGTGTGCGTGCGTATGTATGAGTGCACGTGCATGTGTGTGTGTGTCTATGTGCCTATGAGTAAAGTGTTGTTCTTGTACGTGTCTCAACCTATTTGACCAGCAGCTCGTTCCCCACAAAGCCACCAGCCTCTTAAAATGTTCCCCTCTCATTTAAACCGGTGCCCTCTAGTTTTTGATTCCCTTACCCTGGGGAAAAGACTCTGTACATTCACCCTATTTATTCCTCTCATGGCCTTAAGCACCTATTGCACACCCGTCATCTTCCTGCGCTCCAAGGAATAAAGTCCTCGCCTGCTCAACCTCTCTCTGTAGCTCAGGACCCCGATTCCCTGCCAACATCTTTCCAAATCGTCTCTGCCCCCCTTTCCAGATTAATGGAATCTTTACTATTGCAGAATCTTTACTATTACGGATAAAATTATAAAAGGACTGGACAAGCTAGATGCAGGAAAAATGTTCCCAATGTTGGGGGAGTCCAGAACCATTGGCCACACAGTCTAAGAATAAAGGGGAGGCCATTTAAAACTGAGTTGAGAAAAATCTTTTTCGCCCAGAGAGTTGTGAATTTGTGGAATTCTCTGCCACAGAAGGCAGTGGAGGCCAATTCACTGGATGAATTTAAAAGAGAGTTAGATAGAGTTCTAGGGGCTAGTGGAATCAAGGGATATGGGGAGAAGGCAGGCACGGGTTACTGATTGTGGATGAACAGCCATGATCACGATGAATGGCGGTGCTGGCTCGAAGGGCCAAATGGCCTCCTCCTGCACATATTTTCTATGTTTCTATGCAGAATGAGCAAAACTGAACACAACAGTGCAGCCTGACCAACATCTTAAAGGGCGTGCAGCGTAGGTTTACTAGGTTAATTCCCGGAATGGCGGGACTGTCATATGTTGAAAGACTGGAGCAACTAGGCTTGTATACACTGGAATTTAGCAGGATGAGAGGGGATCTTATCGAAACGTATAAGATTATTAAGGGGTTGGACACGTTAGAGGCAGGAAACATGTTCCCAATGTTGGGGGAGTCCAGAACAAGGGGCCACAGTTTAAGAATAAGGGGTAGGCCATTTAGAACAGAGATGAGGAAAAACTTTTTCAGTCAGAGAGTTGTGAATCTGTGGAATTCTCTGCCTCAGAAGGCAGTGGAGGCCAATTATCTGAATGCATTCAAGAGAGAGCTAGATAGAGCTCTTAAGGATAGCGGAGTCAGGGGGTATGGGGAGAAGGCAGGAATGGGGTACTGATTGAGAATGATCAGCCATGATCACATTGAATGGCGGTGCTGGCTTGAAGGGCCGAATGGCCTCCTCCTGCATCTATTGTCTATTGTCTAATATAATAATATGCCTTTATTGTCATTGTACGAACAGTACAATGAAATTAGAAGTGCTACATCTGAAACAGTGCGTCAGTGCAAATCTTTCAAAGACAATCGCACAAACATAGGAACCAACACAACAAATTCCAATATCGATAAAAACCAATAAAAAACCTAATAAATAATAAATGAATTTTACACCTAAAATGCTGAAAATATTTTTTTAAAGTGCGACAAAAGTGAGAATCACATCAAGTCAAGTATTTCCATTCACAGCTCTTATGGCCCAGGGAAAGAAACTGTCCCTAAGTCGATTTGTTCTGGCCCTTAGGCTCCTGTAGCGCCTCCCAGAGGGCAGGAGAGCAAACAGTTCATATCCTGGGTGTGAGCTGTCCTTAATTATATTTCTGGCCCTGTTTAGACAACGCGAGCTGGAGATGTCCTTCAGAGAAGGCAGTGGACAGCCAATACTTTTCTCTGCTGTCTTAATAACCTTCTGGAGGCCCTTCTGGTCTGCAGCTGAACAGCCAGCGTACCACACAATAATGGTGCAGTATGCCAGTACCCTCTCAATGGTGGAGCGGTAGAAGTTCACCAGCAGATTTAGAACGGAGATGAGGAAAAACTTTCTCAGTCAGAGAGTTGTGAATCTGTGGAATTCTCTGCCTCAGAAGGCAGTGGAGGCCAATTCTCTGAATGCATTCAAGAGAGAGCTAGATAGAGCTCTTAAGGATAGCGGAGTCAGGGGGTATGGGGAGAAGGCAGGAACGGGTTACTGATTGTGGGATGATCAGCCTTGATCACAATGAATGGCGGTGCTGGCTCAAAGGGCCAAATGGCCTCCAAATGCACCTATTTTCAATGTTTCTATGCAGTATGACCAAAACTGAACACAATACTTAAAAGTGCAGCCTGACCAACATCCTAAACATAGAGTCATAGAGTGATACAGCGTGGAAACGGGCCCTTCGGTCCAACTTGCCCCGACAGGCCAACATGTCCCAGCTACACTAGTCCTATCTGCCTGCGTTTGGCCCATATCCCTCCAAACCTGTCCTATCCATGTACCTGTAACATAACCGTATAATGTCTATACCCAGTCCCTTGACTGATGAAGACCAACATGCCTGAAACTTGCTTGATCTTCCTACCCACTTTCAGGGAACAATGCATCTGTGCTCCTCGATCCCTCTGCTCTACAACACACCCCAGGGGCCATTGCAGTTCACTGTGCCGATCCTCCCCTGACTTCACTTCCCAAAATGCGACACGTCGTACTTATTTGCGTTAAACTCCATCTGCCATCAAGTAACGTTTTTCTTTGCTTGTTCCTTCTCTTCCACCTTCCCAGGCTGACCAGTGCACGGGTCTCCAAGGCTTCTTTGTGTTCCACAGCTTTGGTGGCGGCACTGGCTCTGGCTTCACCTCCCTGCTGATGGAACGCCTGTCCGTGGACTACGGCAAGAAGTCCAAGCTGGAGTTCTCCATCTACCCGGCGCCCCAGATCTCCACCGCGGTGGTGGAGCCGTACAACTCCATCCTGACCACCCACACCACCCTGGAGCACACTGACTGCGCCTTCATGGTGGACAACGAAGCCATCTACGACATCTGCCGCAGGAACCTGGACATCGAGCGCCCCGGCTACGTGAACCTCAACAGGCTCATTGGTCAGATCGTCTCGTCCATCACCGCCTCCCTGCGCTTCGACGGGGCTCTGAATGTGGATCTGACGGAGTTCCAGACCAACTTGGTGCCCTATCCCCGAATCCACTTCCCCCTGGTCACGTACGCCCCGGTGATCTCGGCCGAGAAGGCGTACCACGAGCAGTTGTCCGTGGCCGAGATCACCAGCTCCTGCTTTGAGCCGGCCAACCAGATGGTCAAGTGTGACCCTCGGCGCGGCAAGTACATGGCCTGTTGTCTGCTCTACCGGGGTGACGTGGTGCCGAAAGACGTCAACGTCGCCATCGCCACCATCAAGACTCGGCGCAGCATCCAGTTCGTTGACTGGTGCCCGACTGGGTTCAAGGTTGGCATCAACTACCAGCCTCCCACCGCGGTGCCAGGTGGTGACCTGGCCAAGGTGAAGCGTGCGGTGTGTATGCTGAGCAACACCACTGCCATCGCTGAGGCCTGGGCACGGCTTGACCACAAGTTTGACCTGATGTACGCCAAGCGAGCCTTCGTGCATTGGTACGTGGGGGAGGGGATGGAGGAGGGGGAGTTCTCCGAGGCCCGTGAAGACATGGCCGCCTTGGAGAAGGATTACGAGGAGGTCGGAGCTGACACCTCGGCCGATGACAACGACGGAGAGGAATTCTGAGTCACTTCCATCCCACAGCAGATCTTCCACTCGTGCTCCTGATAAATTAGACGTGAATGCAACCGCATTACTTTTGAGGACTTAATTGTTTTTTTCCACTCGAATCAATCGTCGTGCAAAAAAAAAAGCAGAAAATGTTGAACGTTAGGCTGATTTAATTAGAAACACATCTGTTTTCATCTAATGCAAGTAACGGCTGAAGCAATGCCTTGGTCATACTCTTTGATGATTCTCACGGAAATGAAGTGTACTCTTACGTTGGACATGGTGTTTAATGATATGCTGTATATTCCATCTTATAACCACAGCCTGCAATAATAAAATAACTACTACCAGAGACAGTAGTCCCACTGCGGGAATATGAACTCATTTTAAAAGGAATTCCAGGAAGCGGAATCTTGGGGTTGGTCAAAGTGGCGATGAATATACTGGAGGTTCATAATTAAAGCCTGGCTATTTTTTTCGTTTAGTTTGGAGATACAGCTCGGAAACAGGCCCCTTCGGCCCGCCAGCGATCAGCGTTCCCCCGCACATTAACCTCAGGTTGCCAACAATCTCACTCCCAAATAAGGGACAAAATGTGACGTCACAGCCCCGCGCCACACGGGACCTCACCCAGCCAGCGGCCACGTGCTCCCGCTCCACCAATGGCGGCCGCCAGGGCCAGGAGGATGGTTGCTAAGCAACCTCCGTTAGGCGAACACACTCGCCTGCCCCGCTCCCCGAACACACTCCGTTAGCCTACACTGTCCCAGCCGACAGCGGCCCCCAGGCCTACAGTGTCCGGGCCTACAGCGAACCCCGGGCCTACAGTGTCCGACCCTACAACGCCCCACTGGGCCTACACTGTCCCAGCCGACTGCGCCCCACCGGGCCGACAGTGTCCGGGTCTACAGCGAACCCCGGGCCTACAGTGTCCGGGCCTACAGTGCCTCACCGGGCCTACACTGTCCCAGCCGACTGCGGCCTCTGGGCCTACAGCAAACCCCGGGCCTTCAGTGTCCGGGCCTACAGCGAACCCCGGGACTACACAGTCCCAGCCGACAGCGGCCCCCAGGCCTACAGTGTCCGGGCCTACAGCGCCCCACTAGGCCTAATATGAGACAAGGGCAGTCCCGTATGGGACAAACAAATTTAGCCCAAAATATGGGATGTCCTGGCTAATACGGGACAGTTGGCAACCCTACATTAACCCTAACCCTACCCACACGAGAAACACTTTTTATACCAAGCCAATTAACCTACAAACCTGTACATCTTTGGAGTGTGGGAGGAAACCCACGCAGGTCACGGGGAAAATGTACAAACTCCGTACAGACAGCACCCGTAGTCAGGATCGAACCCGGGTCTCCGGCGCTGTGAGGCAGTAGTTCTACCGCTGTGCCACCATGCCGACAACTTCACCTATGGAGCCCTTGCATGGCAGGTGAGGTCACAACCCCTGCCCCGTAACGTTGTCAAGCAACACCTTCTGGAGGCAAGCGATGGCCGAGAAAGAAAACTGCAGATGCTGGTTTATATCGAAGGTGGACACAAAATGCTGGAGTAACTCAGCGGGTCAGGCTGCATCTCTGGAGAGAAGGAATGGGTGGCATTTTGGGTCGAGACCCTTCAGACTGATGTCAGGGGAGGGGGCGGGACAAAGATAGGATCTAGTCGGAGACAGAAAGACTGGTGGGAGAACTGGGAAGGGGAGGGGATGGAGAGAGAGTGAAAGCAGGGACTATGAAGTTAGAGAAGTCAATGTTCATACCGCTGGGGTGTAAGCTGCCCAAGCGAAATGTGAGGTGCTGTTCCTCCAATTTGCACTGGGCCTCACTCTGACAATGGAGGAGGCCCAGGAAAGAAAGGTCGGATTGGGAATGGGAGGGGGAGTTGAACTGCTGAGCCACCGGGTGATCAGGTTGGTTGAGACGGACTGAGCGGAGGTGTTGAGCGAAACGATCGCCGAGCCTGCGCTTGGTCTCGCCGATGTAGAGAAGTTGACACCTGGAACAGCGGATACAGTAGATGAGGTTGGAGGACGTGCAGGTGAACATCTGCCTCACCTGGAAAGACTGTTTGGGTCCTTGGATGGAGTCGAGGGGGGAGGTAAAGAGGTAGGTGTTGCATCTCGTGCGGTTGCAGGGGAAAGTGCCCGGGGCGGGGGTGGTTCGGGTGGGAAGGGACGAGTGGACCAGGGAGTTACGGAGGGAACGCAGAAAGGGATGGAGATGGGAAGATGTGGCCAGTGGTGGGGTCCCGTTGGAGGTGACGGTATCGTTGGAGGATAATATGTTGTACGCGACGGCTGATGGGGTGGAAGGTGAAGACAAGGGGGACTCTGTCCTTGTTACGAATGGGGGGAGGGAGAGGAACAGCACCTCGTATTTCGCTTGTGTAGTTTACACCCCAGCGGTATCAACATTAACCTCTAACTTCAGATAGTCCCTGCGTTCCCCTCTCCATCCCCTTCCCAGTTCTCCCACCAGTCTTCCCGTCTCCGACTACATCCTATCTTTGTCCCGCCCCCTCCCCTGACATCAGACTGAAGAAGTTGTCTCGACCCGAAACGTCGCCCATTCCTTCTCCGCGGAGGTGCTGCCTGTCCCGCTGAGTTACTCCGGCATTTGGTGTCCCCGCTCTCCGGCTGCCAGAATTCTGCCAGAGACTCTGAAACCCGGGCCTACACTGTCCGGGCCTACAGCGAACCCCAGGCCTACAGTGTCCGGGCCGACAGTGCCTCACCGGGCCTACACTCTCCCAGCCGACTGCGGCCCCCGGACCTACACTGTCCGGGCCTACAGCGAACCCCAGGCCTACAGTGCCTCACCGGGCCTACAGTGCCTCACCGGGGGGGGGGGTGGCAGCAATCACCGAAGCGCAGAGTTAAGTAAGGTAACGACCGCAGGAAAGAAGCTGTTCCTGAACCTGCAGGTCCGGGAACGGAGAGACCTGTAGCTCCTCCCAGATGGCAGGAGGGTAAACAATCTGTGGTTGGGGTGAGAGCTGTCCTTGACAATGCAGCGCGCCCTTCGCAGACATCGCCTACTCTGGATAGACTCAATGGAGGGGAGTGAGGAACCGGTGATGCGTTGGGCAGTTTTCACCACCCTCTGCAGTGCTTTCCGGTTGGAGACAGAGCAGTTGCCATACCATACTGTGATACAGTTAGTAAGGACGCGCTCGATAGTGCAGCGGTAGAAGTTCACCAGAATCTGAGGAGACAGATGGACCTTCTTTAGTCTCCTCAGGAAGAAGAGACGCTGGTGAGCCTTCTTGATCAGTGTTGAGGTATTGTGGGTCCAAGAGAGGTCATCAGAAATGTTGACACCCAAGAACCTGAAACTGGAAACAGGCTCCACCTCCGTCCCGTTAATATGGATGGGGGTGTGTGTACCACCCCTAGTCCTTCTGTAGTCCACAATGAGCTCCTTGGTCTTCTTGGTGTTAAGGACCAGGTTGTTGTCAGCGCACCACGTTGCAAGTAGCTGGACCTCCTCCCTGTAGGCCGACTCATCGTTGTCGCTGATGAGGCCAATCACCGTTGTATCATCTGCAAACTTAATAATGGTGTTAGAACCTTAACCAATAAACTTAGCACAGCTGTAAACCAAACGCCACACACCACAACATGCACACACTGCCTGTTGAACCCATGCCAATGTCACCACCCCAGTATGATCCACAACACTTCCTCATTCTCATAGAAACATAGAAGAAACATAGAAAATAGGTGCAGGAGGAGGCCATTCGAGCCAGCACCGCCATTCATTGTGATCATGGCTGATCGTCCCCAATCAATACCCCGTGCCTGCCTTCTCCCCGTATATCCCTTGATTCCACTAGCCCCTAGAGCTCTATCTAACTCTCTCTTAAATCCATTCAGTGATTTTGACTTCCACTGCCCTCTGTGGCAGAGAATTCCACAAATTCTCAACTCTCTGGGTGAAAAAGTTCCTTCTCACCTCAGTTTTAAATGGCCTCCCCTTTATTCTAGGACTGTGTGGCCCCTGGTTCTGGACTCGCCCAACATTGGGAACATTTTTCCTGCATCTAGCTTGTCCTGTCCTTTTATAATTTTATACGTCTCGAGAAGATCCCCTCTCATCCTTCTAAACTCCAGTGAATACAAGTCCAGTCTTTCCAATCTTTCCTCATATGACAGTCCCGCCATCCCAGGGATCAATCTCGTGAACCTACGCTGCACTGCCTCAATTACAAGGATGTCCTTCCTCAAATTAGGTAGAGGACAAGTTTCTACAATTAGAGGTGGCAAGAACTAATGAAAATGGGAGAGACTTTCCCACAACGCCTGACCCCCATGGAGGTTACAATGTTAGTCATTGTCAGAGAGACATTAGATAGGGCTGGATGAACATTTGAATTGCCAAGACTCGAAAAAGACTATAAATGAAGCACTGTAGATGAATTCTCTGCCACAGAAGGTAGTTGAGGCCAGTTCATTGGCTATATTTAAGAGGGAGTTAGATGTGGCCCTTGTGGCTAAAGGGATCAGGGGGTATGGAGAGAAGGCAGGTACGGGATACTGAGTTGGATGATCAGCCATGATCATATTGAATGGCGGTGCAGGCTCGAAGGGCCGAATGGCCTACTCCTGCACCTATTTTCTATGTTTTATGCATTAGCACTCTTGTAACCCTTTACAGTGATATTTAGCAGCATGTTAACATTTTTCTAAATAAATCTGTTTTTGTTTTAATTCTTCCATATCAAAGTGAATAATTCACCTCATAGCTGAAAATAGACAAAGGGTATATTCCTCAATATTTCTCTCCTTGTGAAGCAGACCTTTTTATTCCATGTTTCTATTTTGTTTCCACCTTTCTTAAATTACTTGTGGAATATGGTTCTCTCTGGGTGTTTACCTCAATAATAAATTGGACTGGATCGAAAGCACCGATGCGCTCTACAGAAAGGTCCAGAGCAGACTGTATCTGCTAAGGAGACTCAGGTCCTTTGGAGTGCAGGGGGCACTCCTAAGGACCTTCTGCAACACGGTGGTGGCATCGGCCATTTTAGACAATAGACGACAGACAAGAGGTGCAGGAGGAGGCCATTCGGCCCTTCGAGCCAGCACTGCCATTCAATGTGATCATGGCTGATTATTCTCAATCAGTACCCCGTTCCTGCCTTCTCCCCATACCCCCTAACCCGCCATCCTCAAGAGCTCTATCTAGCTCTCTCTTGAATGCATTCAGAGAATTGGCCTCCACTGCCTGCTGAGGCAGAGAATTCCAGAGATTCACAACTCTCTGACTGAAAAGGTTTTTCCTCATCTCAGTTCTAAATGGCCTACCCCTTATTCTTAAACTGTGGCCCCTTGTTCTGGACTCCCCCAACATTGGGAACATGTTTCCTGCCTCTAACGTGTCCAACCCCTTAATAATCTATACGTTTCGATAAGGTCTCCTCTCATCCTTCTAAATTCCAGTGTATACAAGTCTAGTCGCTCCAGTCTTTCAACATATGACAGTCCCGCCATTCCGGGAATTAACCTAATAAACCTACGCTGCACGCCCTCAATAGCAAGAATATCCTTCCTCAAATTTGGAGACCAAAACTGCACACAGTACTCCAGGTGCGGTCTCACTAGGGCCCTGTACAACTGCAGAAGGACCTCTTTGCTCCTATACTCAACTCCTCTTGTTATGAAGGCCAACATTCCATTGGCTTTCTTCACTGCCTGCTGTACCTGCATGCTTCCTTTCAGTGACTGATGCACTAGGACACTCCATGATATTTAGTTTCTATGGAGTGGTCTGCTGGAGCAGCAGCATCTCAGCGGCGGAAGGGAAGAGACTCGACAAGCTGGTCAGGAAGGCCAGCCTGTGTTGCCCCCTCGACTCAGTGCAGGCAGTGGGAGAGAGGAGGATGATGGCAAAGCTGGACAACGACTCCCACCCCATGCAGGACACTGTCACTGCACTGAGTAGCTTCTTCAGTGACAGACTCCTTCACCCCAAGTGCGCGAAGGAGAGATATAGGAGGTCCTTCCTTCCCGCCGCTGTGAGACTGCACAACCAGCACTGCTCCCAGCAGACGAGTCAACAATAACAGCTAAGAACACACAGAAAACTGATGACAATTTTATCCTTGTCTTTACTTTTATTTATAATGAGCGATCTCTTGCTATCCACTTTGCTGCTGTAACTCTGTAAATTTCCCCGGTGTGGGACGAATAAAGGAATATATTTGTTGTGTTCACAACTCCAGAAAGTTGTGAATCTGTGGAATTTTCAGCCTCAGAAGGCAGTGGAGGCCAATTCTCTGAATGCATTCAAGGGAGAGCTAGATAGAGCTCTTAAGGATAGCGGAGTCAGGGGGGTATGGAGAGAAGGCAGGAACGGGGTACTGATTGAGAATAATCAGCCATGATCACATCACATAGGTGTTGGCTCGAAGGGCCGAATGGCCTCCTCCTGCACCTATTGTCTATTGTCTATATTAACATATTATCTCTGCTCTGGTTCTGAGCTCAAGCTCGGAGCTCCTGGTATTATCTCCATAACCCCCGGCAACCTCTTTCCTACATTCTCCCTACCCCTTACGCATTGAATGTGTGGGAGAAATTAATTTACAAAGAAATTAAAGGAAAATGAAAAGCGGAGACTTTGCAGGTTTGCTTCAAGAGACTTTATTCACTGGCGTTTAGAAGGATGAGAGGGGATCTTATAGAGACGTATAAAATTATAAATGGACTGGACAAGCTAGATGCAGGAAAAAATGTTCCAAATGTTGGGTGAGTCCAGAACCAGGGGCCACAGTCTCAGAATAAAGGGGAAGCCATTTAAAACTGAGGTGAGAAGGAACTTTTTCACCCAGAGAGTTGTGAATTTGTGGAATTCTCCGCCCCAGAGGGCAGTGGAGGCCAAATCACTGGATGAATTTAAGAGAGAGTTAGATAGAGCTCTGGGGGCTAGTGGAATCAAGGGATATGGGGAGAAGGCAGGCACGGGTTACTGAATGTGGATGATCAGCCATGATCACAATGAATGGCGGTGCTGGCTCGAAGGGCCGAATGGCCTCCTCCTGCACCTATTGTCTATTGTCTACTGATTGTGGATGATCAGCCATGATCACACTGAATGGCGGTGCTGGCTCAAAGGGCCGAATGGCCTCCTCCTGCACCTATTTTTCTATGTTTCTACGTTCTATGTTTATTGCATGATATCATGGAGAGAATGCAGCAGTTAACTGCTCACCAGTTCTCTGACTTCACACCAGAATTAGCCGACCGTTATACTATGTGCAGTAAACAACCTTTGCTTTGTGTTAGATTGTAGCGACCATAGAGATTAGTCCTGGGAGTCGAACTCTCAGATTGGCCAGCAAGGTCACGTGTGGGTGCGACCGTAGTGATTGGTCCAGAGAGTTGGGCCCGCTGATTGGACAGCGAGTTCTTCGAAGTGAACAGTTAGAATTAATGTGAGATAATATAAGAAAATAACTGCAGATGCTGGTACAAATCGATTTATTCACAAAATGCTGGAGTAACTCAGCAGGTCAGGCAGCATCTCGGGAGAGAAGGAATGGGTGATGTTTCGGGTCGAGACCCTTCTTCAGAATTAATGGTTGTCTGTAATCTCGTTCGTTATACTTTGTAATCGAATGTTGCTGTCGCAATAAACTTCTTTAACAAAGAACGAGCCTCCAGACTCGCCATAAGATACTACTCTACGAAAATATTCTATCAACTACATGGGTTCCAATTATTTCATTGGTCAATAGACAATAGACAATAGACAATAGACAATAGGTGCAGGAGTAGGCCATTCAGCCCTTCGAGCCAGCACCGCCATTCAATGCGATCATGGCTGATCACTCTCAATCAGTACCCCGTTCCTGCCTTCTCCCCATACCCCCTCACTCCGCTATCCTTAAGAGCTCTATCCAGCTCTCTCTTGAAAGCATCCAACGAACTGGCCTCCACTGCCTTCTGAGGCAGAGAATTCCACACCTTCACCACTCTCTGACTGAAAAAGTTCTTCCTCATCTCCGTTCTAAATGGCCTACCCCTTATTCTTAAACTGTGGCCCCTTGTTCTGGACTCCCCCAACATTGGGAACATGTTTCCTGCCTCTAATGTGTCCAATCCCCTAATTATCTTATATGTTTCAATAAGATCCCCCCTCATCCTTCTAAATTCCAGTGTATACAAGCCCAATCGCTCCAGCCTTTCAACATACGGCAGTCCCGCCATTCCGGGAATTAACCTAGTGAACCTACGCTGCACGCCCTCCATAGCAAGAATATCCTTCCTCAAATTTGGAGACCAAAACTGCACACAGTATGGTCATAACACACTTTTTGTTTATGTTAATCTTATTCAACAACAAATGGTCAATACAAGTCAAACACAATACAAGGGCATCTTGACATTATTCTATCTCACGTTTCAGGTGGCCCGCGCCACCATCCCCTCCCCGAGCAAATCACAAGCCCCACATATACAGTAACAGTTCTATGGCACGAGCAGTAGGGGGCGATGGTGGTCTACTGTAACCTCTCGTAAGTAAGGAATACTCAACCTCTCACTGTAGCTCAGACCCTCCAGTCCTGGCAACATCCTCGTCGCGGGGCTGGGGTCGGCAGTCTGCGGGCCTTTCACCGTCCGGCGCGGCCTGGAACGTGGCAACTTCAACAGCCTGACCGCGGGAGAAGGCGGCAGGGGAAGAGAAAAGACATAGGAGATTGACTCACTGTGATGGATGTTTCTTTTTTTTTTTTGGTGTTGGTTTGTGATTGTGTGTGTTATTGCTTATTTGTATTACTCTTATTGTTGCACTGTGGGTAATCTTTCATTTCACTGCACATCTATGTGTATGTGACAAATAAAATTGACTATTGACTATTGAGTGCAGATGCTGGTACAAATCGAAGGTATTTATTCACAAAATGTTGGAGTAACTCAGCAGGTCAGGCAGCATCTCAGGAGAGAAGGAATGGGCGACGTTTCGGGTCGAGACCCTTCTTCAGGCTGATGTCAGGGGGGGGCGGGACAAAGGAAGGATATAGGTGGAGACAGACTGTTGACTATTGACACCCTTTCCAGCTTGATCAATTGGGCAACTCTTTCTTACTTTATTGAATTAGTTATGACAATGTCCTGGATTAAGAGATCACTAATCTAGAAAGTACAAAACACAATTAGACAATGGACAATAGACAATAGACAATAGGTGCAGGAGGAGGCCATTCGGCCCTTCAAGCCAGCACTGCCATTCAATGTGATCATGGCTTCCCCCTCCCCCCTTTCCCTCCCCGGCGGTCAGTAAGGTTGGCCTAACATTGTCGCACTATCGTGTACCGTTTTGGCTGTAGTTCAGGAATCGGTCTCCACTGCCTTCTAAGGCAGCAAATTCCACAGATTCACAACAATCAGTAACCCGTGCCTGCCTTCTCCCCATATCCCTTGATTCCACTATCCCCTAGAGCTCTATCTAACTCTCTTTTAAATTCATCCAGTGAATCAGCCTCCACTGCCTTCTGTGCCAGAGAATTCCACAGTTTTACAACTCTGGGTGAAAAAGTTTTTCCTCATCTGCGTTCTAAATGGCCTATTACCCCTTATTCTTAAACTGTGGCCCCTGGTTCTGGACTCCCCCAACAATGGGAACATGTTTCCAGCAATCTAGCGTGTCCAATCCCTTAATAATCTTATATGTTTCGATAAGATCCCCTCTCATCCTTCTAAATTCCAGTGTATACAAGCCCTAGTCGCTCCAATCGGCTCACTGACATCTTCTACAGAAAGAAACACCAACAAGTCAGCTTGGACATTCATGACTTTAGTCCCATTTCAAAAGGGTTGACTCTCATTAGTATGAAGTGCAACTGCAGTAGTTTGCAAATTATCTTAATTGCGATCATTTTTAACCAATCTACATTCTAGGCCTTCAACAGGTGTGTAAATAAGATACCACAGCAGCTAATTGGTGTTTAGGAAAATAACTGCAGATGCTGGTACAAATCGAAGGTATCGCAAAAAAGCTGGAGTAACTCAGCGGGACAGGCAGCATCTCAGGAGAGAAGGAATGGGTGACGTTTCGGGTCGAGACCCTTCTTCAGACTGATGTCAGGGGAGGGGGGTGGGATTGTCCCGGGCGGGCTTGCCCTGCCCCCTCCCCTGACATCAGTCTGAAGAAGGATCTCGACCCGAAACGTCACCCATTCCTTCCCACCTGAGATGCTCCCTGACCCGTTGAGTTGCTCTAACTTTTTGTGATACACTCAGCTAATTGGTGTTGATAACTTTAGTCTTATTCCCAAACTGGGGGTTAATTGTCTTCATCACAGTAAGCCATCTTGCAGAGAGTGAAGGAAAGACATTTTAAAATGGTGAGTGTATTGAAAATGGCCAGTTGAGTTTATAAGAATGAAGGGGTACCTGGTTGAAACGTACAGAATAGTGAAAGGCCTGGATAGAGTGGATGTGGAGAGGATGTTTCCACTGGTGGGAGAGTCTAGGACCAGAGGGCACAGCCTCAGAATTAAAGGACGTTCTTTTAGGAAGGAGACATCAGTGGTGGGGAAGATGCTGGAGTCAATTATAAAAGACGAAATTGCTGAGCATTTGGATAGCAGTAACGGGATCATTCCGAGTCAGCATGGATTTACGAAGGGGGAATCATGCTTGACAAATCTACTGGAATTTTTTGAGGATGTAACTAGGAAAATTGACAAGGGAGAGTCAGTGGATGTGGTGTACCTCGACTTTCAGAAAGCCTTCGACAAGGTCCCACATAGGAGATTAGTGGGCACAATTAGGGCACATGGTATTGGGGGTAGGGTACTGACACGGATAGAAAATTGGTTGACAGACAGAAAGCAAAGAGTGGGGATAAATGGGTCCCTTTCGGAATGGCAGGCAGTGACCAGTGGGGTACCGCAAGGTTCGGTGCTGGGACCCCAGCTATTTACGATATACATTAATGACTTAGACGAAGGGATTAAAAGTACCATTAGCAAATTTGCAGATGATACTAAGTTGGGGGGTAGTGTGAATTGTGAGGAAGATGCAATAAGGCTGCAGGGTGACTTGGACAGGTTGTGTGAGTGGGCGGATACATGGCAGATGCAGTTTAATGTAGATAAGTGTGAGGTTATTCACTTTGGAAGTAAGAATAGAAAGGCAGATTATTATCTGAATGGTGTCAAGTTAGGAGGAGGGGGAGTTCAACGAGATCTGGGTGTCCTAGTGCATCAGTCAATGAAAGGAAGCATGCAGGTACAGCAGGCAGTGAAGAAAGCCAATGGAATGTTGGCCTTCGTAACAAGAGGAGTTGAGTATAGGAGCAAAGAGGTCCTTCTACAGTTGTACCGGGCCCTGGTGAGACCGCACCTGGAGTACTGTGTGCAGTTTTGGTCTCCAAATTTGAGGAAGGATATTCTTGCTATGGAGGGCGTGCAGCGTAGGTTCACTAGGTTAATTCCCGGAATGGCGGGACTGTCGTATGTTGAAAGGCTGGAGCGATTGGGCTTGTATACACTGGAATTTAGAAGGATGAGGGGGGATCTTATTGAAACATATAAGATAATTAGGGGATTGGACACATTAGAGGCAGGAAACATGTTCCCAATGTTGGGGGAGTCCAGAACAAGGGGCCACAGTTTAAGAATAAGGGGTAGGCCATTTAGAACGGAGATGAGGAAGAACTTTTTCAGTCAGAGAGTGGTGAAGGTGTGGAATTCTCTGCCTCAGAAGGCAGTGGAGGCCAGTTCGTTGGATGCTTTCAAGAGAGAGCTGGATAGAGCTCTTAAGGATAGCGGAGTGAGGGGGTATGGGGAGAAGGCAGGAACGGGGTACTGATTGAGAGTGATCAGCCATGATCGCATTGAATGGCGGTGCTGGCTCGAAGGGCTGAATGGCCTACTCCTGCACCTATTGTCTATTGTCTATTGTCTATTGAGATGTGGAGAAATTTCTTTAATCAGAACGTGGTGAATCTATGGAATTCCTTGCCACAGAAGGCTGTGGAGGCCAAGTCAGTGGATGTTTTTAAGGCAGAGATAGATAGATTTTTGATTAGTATGGTGTGTTGTAGAGCAGAGGGATCTAGAAGTACAGATGCATAGCTTAGACAATAGACAATTAATGTTACAGATTATATTGTCACCATCCCCTCGGTTAACAAGGAACCATTCTACATTTCTTTGATCACTGCCTGCTCTGATCTATCCTTTTCACACCTTACCCTTCCACATCTCTGTGTTCCCTCTCAATAGACAATAGACAATAGGTGCGGGAGTAGGCCATTCGGCCCTTCGAGCCAGTACCACCATTCAATGTGATCATCGCTGATCATTCTCTGCCACTCTGCCCCTTATCAATACCTTGGACTCATTGAAGGTTTCTGGCAACTAGGCCGACAAACGACATCACGCTCATTATCGACACAAGATGCTGGAGTAACTCAGCGGGTCAGGCAGCATCTCTGGAGAGAAGGAATGGGTGGCATTTTGGGGCGGGACCCTTCTTCAGACTGAGAGTCAGGGGAAAGGGCAATGAGGGATATAGACGGTACTTAGCTGAAGTGAATGGAAGATATGCAGGTCCAAGTTCACAGTGGCAGCGTTAACGCCGAACAGTCAACAGGTTGTGTAAGTGCGCACCACCAGACTCGGGAACAGCCTCTTTCCCTGTGTTATCAGGTTTCTGAACGGGCCTTCCATAGGCTTTCAACTTTTTTAGACTTTGGAGATACAGCCTGGATGCAGGTCCTTTGGCCCACCGAGCCCACCAAGCTTATATTCTCTGGAATTTAGAAGGATGAGAGGGGATCTTATAGAAACATATTACATTTTTTAAAGGATTGGACAGGCTAGATGCAGGGAAAAATATTCCTAATGTTGGGGGAGTCCAGAACCAGGGGCCGCAGTTTAAGAATAAGGGGTGAGGCCATTTAGGACTGAGATGAGGAAAAACTTTTTCACCCAGAGAGTTGTGAATCTGTGGAATTCTCTGCCACAGAAGGCAGTGGAGCCAATTCGCTGGATGTTTTCAAGAGGGAGATCTAGATCTTAGAGCTAATGGAATCAAGGGATATAGAGAATAGACAATAGACAATAGGTGCAGGAAGAGGCCATTCGGCCCTTCGAGCCAGCACCGCCATTCAGTGTGATCAAGGCTGATCATTCTCAATCAGTACCCCGTTCCTGCCTTCTCCCCGTACCCCCTGACTCCGCTATCCTTAAGAGCTCTATCTAGCTCTCTCTTGAATGCATTCAGAGAATTGGCCTCCACTGCCTTCTGAGGCAGAGAATTCCACAGATTCACAACTCTCTGACTGAAAATCTTTTTCCTCATCTCAGTTCTAAATGGCCTACCCCTTATTCTTAAACTGTGGCCACTGGTTCTGGACTCCTCCAACATTGGGAACATGTTTCCTGCCTCTAACGTGTCCAACCCCTTAATAATCTTATATGTGATATTTCTGGTCAGGACACGTCTTGGGTCCCAACACCAAATGTCACCCATCCCTTTTCTCCAGAGATGCCATCTGACCCGCTGCGTTACTCCAGCACTTTGTTGTCTACCATCCTATTAGACAATAGACAATAGACAATAGACAATAGGTGCAGGAGTAGGCCATTCAGCCCTTCGAGCCAGCACCGCCATTCAATGCGATCATGGCTGATCACTCTCAATCAGTACCCCGTTCCTGCCTTCTCCCCATACCCCCTCACTCCGCTATCCTTAAGAGCTCTATCCAGCTCTCTCTTGAAAGCATCCAACGAACTGGCCTCCACTGCCTTCTGAGGCAGAGAATTCCACACCTTCACCACTCTCTGACTGAAAAAGTTCTTCCTCATCTCCGTTCTAAATGGCCTACCCCTTATTCTTAAACTGTGGCCCCTTGTTCTGGACTCCCCCAACATTGGGAACATGTTTCCTGCCTCTAATGTGTCCAATCCCCTAATTATCTTATATGTTTCAATAAGATCCCCCCTCATCCTTCTAAATTCCAGTGTATACAAGCCCAATCGCTCCAGCCTTTCAACATACGACAGTCCCGCCATTCCGGGAATTAACCTAGTGAACCTACGCTGCACGCCCTCCATAGCAAGAATATCCTTCCTCAAATTTGGAGACCAAAACTGCACACAGTGCTCCAGGTGCGGTCTCACCAGGGCCCGGTACAACTGTAGAAGGACCTCTTTGCTCCTATACTCAACTCCTCTTGTTATGAAGGCCAACATTCCATTGGCTTTCTTCACTGCCTGCTGTACCTGCATGCTTCCTTTCATTGACTGATGCACTAGGACACCCAGATCTCGTTGAACTCCCCCTCCTCCTAACTTGACACCATTCAGATAATAATCTGCCTTTCTATTCTTACTTCCAAAGTGAATAACCTCACACTTATCTACATTAAACTGCATCTGCTATGTATCCGCCCACTCACACAACCTGTCCAAGTCACCCTGCAGCCTTATTGCATCTTCCTCACAATTCACACTACCCCCCAGCTTAGTATCATCTGAAAATTTGCTAATGGTACTTTTAATCCCTTCGTCTAATTCATTAATGTATATCGTAAATAGCTGGGGTCCTAGCACCGAACCTTGCGGTACCCCACTGGTCACTGCCTGCCATTCCGAAAGGGACCCATTTATCCCCACTCTTTGCTTTCTGTCTGTCAACCAATTTTCTATCCATGTCAGTACCCTACCCCCAATACCATGTGCCCTAATTTTGCCCACTAATCTCCTATGTGGGACCTTGTCGAAGGCTTTATGAAAGTCGAGGTACACCACATCCACTGACTCTCCCCTGTCAATTTTCCTAGTTACATCCTCAAAAAATTCCAGTAGATTTGTCAAGCATGATTTCACCTTCGTAAATCCATGCTGACTCGGAATGATCCTGTTACTGCTATCCAAATGCTCAGCAATTTTGTCTTTTATAATTGACTCCAGCATCTTCCCCACCACTGATGTCAGACTAACTGGTCTATAATTACCCGTTTTCTCTCTCCCTCCTTTCTTAAAAAGTGGGATAACATTTGCTATCCTCCAATCCACAGGAACTAATCCTGAATCTATAGAACATTGGAAAATGATCTCCAATGCTTCCACTATTTCTAGAGCCACCTCCTTAAGTACCCTGGGATGCAGACCATCAGGCCCTGGGGATTTATCAACCTTCAGTCCCATCAGTCTACCCAAAACCATTTCCTGCCTAATGTGGATTTCCTTCAGTTCCTCCATCACCCTAGGTTCTCCGGCCCCTAGAACATTTGGGAGATTGTGTGTATTTTCCTCAGTGAAGACAGATCCAAAGTAACGGTTTAACTCGTCTGCCATTTCTTTGTTCCCCATAATAAATTCCCCTGCTTCTGTCTTCAAGTGACCCACATTTGCCTTGACTATTTTTTTCCTCTTCACGTACCTAAAAAAACATATAAAATTATAAAAAGACTGGGCAAGATGGGAGGCAGGAAAAATGTTCCCAATGTTGGGGGAGTCCAGAACCAGGGGCCACACAATCTAAGAATAAACAGGAGGCCATTCAAAACTGAGATGAGAAAAAAACTTTTGCACCCAGAGAGTTGTGAATTTGTGGAATTCTCTGCCACAGAGGGCAGTGGAGGCCAATTCACTGGATGAATTTAAAAGAGTTAGATAGAGCTCTAGGGGCTAGTGGAATCAAGGGATATGGGGAGAAGGCAGCCATGGGTTACTGATTGTGGATGATCAGCCATGATCGCAATGAATGGCGGTGCAGGCTCGAAGGGCCAAATGGCCTCCTTCTGCACCTATTTTCTATGTTTCTATGTTCTATGAACCCTCGACACCCGTACAAATCAAGAACTATTAATCTCCACCATAAATGACTTATCAGGATGGTCCAGCGGTAGAGTTGCTGCCTGACAGAGTCAGAGACCCAAGTTCGATCCCGACTACAGATGATGTCTGTACGGAGTTTTACGTTCTCCCCGTGACCTGCGTGGATTTTCTCTGAGATCTATACGATCCCCTCTCATCCTTCTAAACTCCAGTGAATACAAGCCCAGCCTTTCCAATCTTTCCTCATATGACAGTCCCGCCATCCCGGGGATTAACCTGGTGAACCTACGCTGCACTGCCTCAATAGCAAGGACGTCCTTCCTCAAATTGGGAGACCAAAGCTGCACACAATACTGCAGGTGCGGTCTCACCAGGGCCCTGTACAACTGCAGAAGGACCTCTTTGTGAATCTTCTCGTTGTGAATCCTACTACACCCACGATGTGAGATGGTGAGGCTGGTACATGGTCTGGCGTTCTGTTTGACTATGTGAACACAGGTTTGACTATGTCCATGTCTCCAAATTCAGGGAAAGGTTTCTTCCCAGCTGTTATCGGGCAACTGAACCATTCTGCCACCAACTGGACAGGGGTCCTGACCTCCCATCTATCTCACTGGAGATCTTCGAACTATCTTTAACTGGACTTTATCTTGCACTAAACGTTATTCCCATTATCTGCTTGATTGTAATCATGCACGGTCTTTCCACTGACTGGGTAGCACGCAGCAAAACAGCTGGATAGACTGAGGGTGGGGAGGATGTTTCCACTAGTGGGAGAGTCCAGGTCCAGAGGCCATAACGTCAATAAAAGGACATACCTTTAGAAAGGAGACGAAGAGGGATTTCTTTAGTCAAGAGGGCGGTGAATCTCTGGAATTCATTGCCACAGAAGGCTGTGGAGGCCAAGTCAATGGATATTTTTAAGGCGGAGATTGACAGATTCTTGATTAGTGCGGGGGTCGGGGGTTATGAGGGAGAAGGCAGAATAGTTCAGTTTATTGTTTACAGTGAAAAGCTTTTTTTTTGTTGCTTGCTAACCAGTCAGCAGAAAGACAATGCATGATTACCATCGAGTGTAGAGAGACATGATAAGAGAATTAGGTTTAGTGCAAGGTAAAGCCAGCAAAGTCCAATCAAGAACAGTCTAAGGGTCACCTAAGAGGTAGATAGTAGTTCAGGACTGCTCTCTGGTTGTGGTGGGATGGTTCAGTTGCCTGATAACAGCTGAGAATGGGGTTGAGAGGGAAAGATAGATAGCCCTTTTTAAATGGTGGAATAGACTTGATTGGCTGAGTGTTAGGGTTGTCAACTGTCTTGCATTAGCTGGGACAACCCATATATTGCAGTAAATTGTTTTTATCCCCCGTACGGGACCGGCCTTGTCCCGTATTAGGCCCGGACACTGTAGGCCCGGACACTGTGGGCCCGGACACTGTGGGCCGGGACACTGTGGGCCGGGACACTGTGGGCCGGGACACTGTGGGCCCGGACGCTGTGGGCCCGGACGCTGTGGGCCCGGACACTAGGCCCGAGGCCTGCTGTAGGCCCGGACAGTGTAGGCCCAGAGGACCAGGCGCCGCCTAACGGAGGTTGCGTAGCAACTGGCCGGGGCGGCCGCCATTGGTGGACGAGGAGCACGAAGGCCGCTGGTTGGGTGAGGTCACATGGGACACGGGTCGGTGACGTCACCTTGTGTCCCTTATTTGGGAGTGAGAAAGTTGGCAACTCTAGCCGAGTGGCCTAATTCTGCCACTAGAATTTATGAACCTCGGTACAAGTGACAAGCTAAACTATGTATAATGTTCTAATTCCTTCCTCTAGCGTGAATGTATCTCCATCCATGTTGGCCAGGCCGGTGTCCAGATGGGCAATGCATGCTGGGAGCTGTACTGCCTGGAACATGGCATCCAGCCCGATGGCTACAGACCGGACGGCAAAAGCACTGGGAGGATAGACTGCTCCTTCAACACCTTCTTCTGTGAGACATCGGCCGGGAAACACGTGCCCAGGGCTGTCTTTGTGGACCCGGAACCTTCCGTGATCGGTAATCAAGAAAATCAAAATGGTGGAAACTATGATGTATTCAAGAATAAGATTTAGATTTATCTCTTGGGGGCTAATGGAATCAAGGGATATGGGGAGAAAGCAGGAACAGGTTACTAATTGGGTAGTCACGGTGGCGCAGCGGTAGAGTTGCTGCCTTACAGCGAATGCAGCACCAAAGACTCAGGTTCGATCCTGACTACGGGCGCCGTCTGTACGGAGTTTGTACGTTCTCCCCGTGACCTGCGTGGGTTTTCTCCGAGATCTTCGGTTTCCTCCCACACTCCAAAGACGTGCAGGTATGTAGGTTAATTGGCTGGGCAAATGTAAAAATTGTCCCTAGTGTGTGTAGGTTAGTGTTAATGTGCGGGGACCGCTGGGCGGCGCGGCCCCGGTGGGCCGAAGGGCCTGTTTCCGCGCTGTATCTCTAAATCTAAATCTAAATCTAATTCTGGATGATCAGCCATGATCCTGTTGAATGGGGGTGCTTGCTCGAAGGGCCGAATGGCCTAGTCCTGCACCTTGGGTTGCCAACTGTCCCATATCAGCCGGGACATCCCGTATATTGGGCTAAATTGTTTTGTCCTGTAGGGACTGCCCTTGTCCCGTATTAGGTCCGGGGGGGGCGCTGTAGGCCCGGACGCTGTAACCACCAGTGGCCTCCCTATGATTTGTTTTAGAAAAACGCTGTGCGTTTGCTTTTGCAGGCTCATTTTGCGTCCTTCGGCCTATGCCGACGGTCCACTGACAGCTTGATTCGAACGCAGCCCGAAAGGTTCCGAACCCCCGGCACCCAGAATCCGGATGTTGCCTAGCAACCCGCCTCCCGGCCCGGACGGCCGCCGTTGGGGGAGCGGGAGCACGTGGCCGCTGGCTGGGTGAGGTCACGTGGGGCGCGGGGCGGTGACGTCACCTTGTCCCGTATCTGGGAGTGAGGAAGTTGGCAACCCCTACCTGCACCTATTTTCTATGTTTCTATGAACCCCTTGCTCCACTAACAGTCTCCTAGCCACTTCCACAGTTCACAAACGATGTATCCCTCTTGTTATCCCGAGTTGGCCTAATGGGGAAACTCCCTGTCTGAGGTCATCCGTTAACCATATAACCATATAACAATTACAGCACGGAAACAGGCCCGTTCGGACCTACCAGTCCACGCCGACCACTGTCTCTGACCTAGTCTCATCTACCTGCTCTCCTTACCATAACCCTCCAATCCCCTCCCATCCATATACCTATCCAATTTACTCTTAAATAATAAAATCGAGCCAGCCTCCACCACTTCCACCGGAAGCTCATTCCACACAGCCACCACCCTCTGAGTAAAGAAGTTACCCCTCATGTTACCCCTAAACTTTTGTCCCTTAATTCTGAAGTTATGTCCCCTTGTTGGAATCTTCCCCACTCTCAAAGGGAAAAGCCTACCCACGTCAACTCTGTCCGTCCCTCTTAAAATTTTAAAAACCTCTATCAAGTCCCCCCTCAACCTTCTACGCTCCAAAGAATAAAGACCCAACCTGTTCAACCTCTCTCTGTAGCTTAAGTGCTGAAACCCAGGCAACATTCTAGTAAATCTCCTCTGTACCCTCTCCATTTTGTCGACATCCTTCCTATAATTTGGCGACCAGAACTGCACACCATACTCCAGATTTGGCCTCACCAATGCCCTGTACAATTTCAACATTACATCCCAACTTGTCCTGATTTGTCCTGTGTTTTTTGTCTTCTTCTTTCCAGTTCTCTTCTCCCTCCGCCCCCCCCTCCCTGCTTGCAATCCGTCTGAAGAAGGGTCATGATCCAAAATTGCACCTATCCATTTTCTCTAGAGATGTTGCCTGACCCGTTAGACAATTGACAATAGGTACAGGAGGAGGCCATTCAGCCCTTCGAGCCAGCACCGCCATTCAATGTGATCATGGCTGATCATTCTCAATCAGTTCCTGCCTTCTCCCCATATCCCCTGACTCCCCTATCCTTAAGAGCTCTATCTAGCTCAGTTACTCCAGCACTTTGTCTATCTAAGGAACTGCAGATGCTGGTTTACAAAATAAAAAGTCCCGAGTGCTGGAGTAACTCAGCAAGTCAGGCAGGCAGCATCTCTGGAGGAAAAGAAATTGGTGACGCTTCAGGTCAGTCTGAAGAAGACTTCTGACCCGAGACGTCACCTATTATTTTTCTCCGGAAACGAAGCAGGGCCTACTGTTGCAGGCTAGAACGGCAGAATGCCCTACTGTTTCTATCGAGTGAGTCTGGTTTGGTGTATAGTGAAAGCCTTTTGTTGCATGCTATCCAGTCAACAGAAAGACTCTACATGATTACAATTAAGTTGTCCAATGTGTACAGATATACTGTCGGATAAAGGGAACAACATTTAGTGCAAGATAAAGTCTAAAGTAGGGGTGCCAACTTCCTCACTCCCAAATACGGGACAAGGTGACGTCACCACCCCGCGCCCCACGTGACCTCACCCAGCCAGCGGCCACGTGCTCCCGCTCCACCAATGGCGGCCGCCCGGGCCGAGAGGCGGGTTGCTATGCAACCTCCGTTAGGCAAACACTCTTGGCCCCGCTCCCCGAACACAATCCGTTGGCCTACACTGTCCGGGCCTACAGCGTCCGAGCCTACAGCAGCCCACGGGCCTACACTGTCGGGGCCTACAGTGTCCGGGGCCTACAGCGGCCCACGGGCCTACACTGTCGGGGCCTACAGCGTCCGGGCCTACAGCGGCCCAAGGGTCTACACTGTCTGGGCCTACAGCGTCCGGGCCTACAGCGGCCCAAGGGCCTACACTGTCCGGGCCTACAGTTTCCAGGCCTACAGCGGCCCACGGGCCTACAGTGTCCAGGCCTACAGCACCCCCCAAGCCTAATACGGGACAAGGGCGGTCCCGTACGGGACAAACCAATTTAGCCCAAAAAACGGGACGTCCCAGCTAATACGGGACAGTTGGCAACCCTAGCCTAACGGCCTGTTTCTGCGCTGTATCTCAAAAGCAAAGATCGGAACAGATGACATCTGGCTTTGGTAACTGCGAACATTAAGATGAGTGCATTGAGTTGAATTCAGGCAGGGCCAACCGTTGCGGGTTAGAAGGACAGAATGGCCTACTGTTTCTATAGTTCAGAGTACCGTACAGTAGAAACATAGAAAATAGGTGCAGGAGTAGGCCATTCGGCCCTTTGAGTTTAGAAGGATGAGAGGGGATCTTATAGAGACATATAAAATTATAAAAGGACAGGACAAGCTAGATGTAGGAAAAATGTTCCCAATGTTGGGGGAGTCCAGAACCAGGGGCCACACACAGTCTAAGAATAAAGGGGAGGCCATTTAAAACTGAGGTGAGAAGGAACTTTTTCACCAAGAGAGTTGTGAATTTGTGGAATTCTCTGCCACAGAGGGCAGTGGAGGCCAAATCACTGGATGAATTTAAGAGAGAGTTAGATAGAGCTCTAGGGGCTAGTGGAATCAAGGGATATGGGGGGAAGGCAGGCACTGATTGTGGACGATCAGCCATGATCACAATGAATGGCGGTGCTGGCTCGAAGGGCCGAATGGCCTCCTCCTGCACCTATTGTCTATGTTTCTATGTTTCTATACAACAACTATACGTTTGTAACTTGCAGATCAGGTCCGTGTTGGTCCCCACCGGCTGCTCTTCCACCCTGACCAGCTCATGACAAGGATAGAAGATTCTGCCAATAATTACGCTCGTGGGCACAACGCCGTTGGCATGGATATGATTGAGCCCGTCTTGGATACCATTCGGAAACGGGTACAGATATCATCTATATGTAGGGAGCAACTACAGATGCTGTTTCAAACCGAAGGCAGACACAAAACGCTGGAGTAACTCAGTGGCGATAGAGTGATACACCTTGGAAATGGGCCCTTTGGCCCAACTTGCCCGCACCGGCCAACATGTCCTAGCTACACTAGTCCCACCTGCCTGCGCTTGGTCCTTATCACTCCAAACCCGTCCCATCCATGTACCTGTATAACAGTTTCCTAAACGTTGGGATAGTCCCTGCCTCAGCTACCTCCTCCGGCAGCCCGTTCCATACACGCACCACCCTTTGTGTGAAAAAGTTACCCCTCAGATTCCTGTCAAATCTTTTCCCCTTCTCCTTAAACCTATGTCCTCTGGTCCTCGACTCACCTACTCTGGGCAAGAGACACTGGGCAGATCTGCTAGATCTATCCCTCTCATGGTTTTACACACGCCCATTCCTTTTCTCCAGAGGTGCTGTCTAACCCGCTGAGTTACTTCAGCTTTTTGTGTCTATACAGATATTTACATGAGTTTTGAGTCTGAGAAAAGTTGTTGGATGCTGTTTGAAGCTAATGTGTTCTCATTCGTGACACAGTGGACTCCACTATCCTTAAGAGCTCTATCTATCCCCATTCCCAATACCTAGAAGTATATTCCCTTCGAGCACCTTTTTTTTAAAGGATTATTTCAGATGCCTGTCCGTTCCCTCCACAGATGCTGCCTGACCTGTCGAGTTCTTCCTTGAGTTTGTTTGAGTTGGAATGCTGTAGATATAACCTGTAGAAAGCTGCAGCTGGTGGTGTTTCTTATCGAAACGTATGAGATTATTAAGGGGTTGGACACGTTAGAGGCAGGAAACATGTTCCCAATGTTGGGGGAGTCCAGAACAAGGGGCCACAGTTTAAGAATAAGGGGTAGGCCATTTAGAACGGAGATGAGGAAAAACTTTTTCAGTCAGAGAGTTGTGAATCTGTGGAATTCTCTGCCTCAGAAGGCAGTGGAGGCCAATTCTCTGAATGCATTCAAGAGAGAGCTCGATAGAGCTCTTAAGGATAGCGGAGTCAGGGGGTATGGGGAGAAGGCAGGAACGGGGTACTGATTGAGAATGATCAGCCATGATCACATTGAATTGCGGTGCTGGCTCGAAGGGCTGAATTGCCTCCTCCTGCACCTATTGTCTATTATTTCCATAAGTGTGGCCCTTTTAGTTCTTGGTGGTCGGGGTTGAGTGTTCGGGAGGCATTGATGGAGTACATACACAGATCAGCCAAAACATTAAGACCACTGACAGGCGAAGTGAATAATATTGATTATCTTGTTACAATGGCACCTGTCAAGGGATGGGATATATTAGGCAGCAAGTGAACAGTCAGTTCTTGAAGTTGACGTGTTGGATGCAGGAGAAATGGGCAGGAGTAAAGACCTGAGCGACTTTGACAAGGGCCAAATTGTTATGGCCAGACGACTGGGTCAGAGCATCTCTGAAACGGCAAGGCTTGTGGGGTGCTCCCGGTCAGCAGTGGTGAGTACCGACCGACAGTGGTCCGAGGAGGGACAAACTACAAACCGGCGACAGACAGGGTGTTGGGCGCCCAAGGCTCATCGATGCGCGAGGGCAACGAAGGCTATCCCGTCTGGTCCGAACCGACAGAAGGTCGACTGTGGCACAAGTCACAGAAAATGTTAATGGTGGTCACGGGAGGAATGTGTCACAATACACAGTGCATCGCACCCTGCTGCGTATGGGGCTGCACACGGAGGACCAACAGCATATTGGGGCAAGTGGGCATAATGTTTTCGCTGATCGGTGTATGTAGATGGACCATGATGTTGAGGAGAAGACTAGATTAATACTTGAGAGGAGTAATGGGCAAGGGATTGGAAGATATGGAACAGTGCAGCACAGAGTCTGAAGAAGGGTCTCGACCCAAAACAATCACAATCACACTTTATTAGCCAAGTATATTTTCAAGTCAGGTAAATTTTATTTGTATAGCACATTTAAAAACAACCCACGTTGACCAAAGTGCTGTACATCAGTGCAGGTACTAAGAACGAATATACAATGGCACACAAACATAACAGCACATACATAAACAGTTCACAGCGCCCCCTCAGAGGGCCTCAAACGCTAGGGAGTAGAAATAGGTTTTGAGCCTGGACTTAAAGGAGTCGATGGAGGGGGCAGTTCTGATGGGGAGAGGGATGCTGTTCCACAGTCTAGGAGCTGCAACCGCAAAAGTGCAGTCACCCTGAGCTTAAGCCTAGACCGTAGGACAGTCAGTAGCCCCAAGTCGGCCGACCTGAGGGACCTGGAGATAGAGTGGTGGGTTAGAAGATTTTTGATATGGGGGGGGGGGGGGAGGGGGGGCAAGCCCGTTTGGGGCTTTGTATGTGAATAGGAGGAGCTTGAAGTTGATTTTGCAACATACGAGGAATTTCATTTGCCTTACAGTCATAACAATAAAAAGCAACAGGACGCACAAAAGTACATTTTAACATGAACATCCACCACAGTGACTCCTCCACATTCCTCACTGTGATGGAAGGAGAAACAAAAGTCCAATCTCTCCCTGCTTTGTCCTCCAGCGGTCGGGGGCCTCGAACCTTCCGTTGACGGGAACGATCTTGACTCCCGTAGCCGACGGGAGGCCTTCCTTGTCCGGGGCGATCAAGCTCCTGCATTGGGGGAGAATCTCAGCTCTGACACAAAAGGGTGGTGGGTGTGTGGAATGAGCTGCTGGAGGTGGCAGATGAGGCCGTAGCCAGGGTTGCCAACTGTCCCGTATTAGCCAGAACGTCCCGTAATTTGGGCTAAATTTGTTTGTCCCGTACGGGACCGCCCTTGCCCACTAGTCTGTCAGACGAGAGTAGTTCAAACAGACGGTGGCATGGGTGTGAGGAGTCCTTGTAGATGCTGGTGGCCTTCCTGAGGCAACGTGCGTTGTAGATGTCCTCCAGGGCTGGCAGCTGTGTGCCAATGATCCTCCTCGCCCTGCGGACGACCTGCTGAAGAGCTCTCCTATCCAATGCCGTGCAGCTTAGATACCACACATAGATGCCCTATGTCAGTATGCTCCCTCTGTTGTATACACTGGAATTTAGAAGGATGAGAGGAGATCTTATCGAAACCTATAAGATTATTAAGGGGTTGGACACGTTAGAGGCAGGAAACATGTTCCCAATGTTGGGGGGAGTCCAGAACAAGGGGCCACACACAGTTTAAGAATAAGGGGTAGGCCATTTAGAACGGAGACGAGGAAAAACTTTTTCAGTCAGAGAGTTGTGAATCTGTGGAATTCTCTGCCTCAGAAGGCAGTGGAGGCCAATTCTCTGGATGCTTTCAAGAGAGAGCTAGATAGAGCTCTTAAGGATAGCGGAGTCAGGGGGTATGGGGAGAAGGCCGGAACGGGGTACTGATTGAGAATGATCAGCCATGATCACATTGAATGGCGGTGCTGGCTCGAAGGGCCGAATGGCCTACTCCTGCACCTATTGTCTATTGTGCAGCGGTAGAAGGTCATGAGAAGCTGTTGTGGCAGACCGATCTTTTTTTAGTGTTCTCAGGAAAAACAGCCGTTGCTGTGCTTTTTTGACCAGCGCGGCAGTGTTGATGGACGATGTGAGGTTCTCTGAAATGTGTGTGCCCAGAAACCTGGAGCTGGACACTCTCACCACTTCGTCCCCGTTGTATGGGACTGGAGAGGCTGGAGCGATTGGGCTTGTATACACTGGAATTTAGAAGGATGAGGGGGGATCTTATTGAAACATATAAGATAATTAGGGGATTGGACACATTAGAGGCAGATAACATGTTCCCAATGTTGGGGGAGTCCAGAACAAGGGGCCACAGTTTAAGAATAAGGGGTAGGCCATTTAGAACGGAGATGAGGAAGAACTTTTTCAGTCAGAGGGTGGTGAAGGTGTGGAATTCTCTGCCTCAGAAGGCAGTGGAGGCCAGTTCGTTGGATGCTTTCAAGAGAGAGCTGGATAGAGCTCTTAAGGATAGCGGAGTGAGGGGGTATGGGGAGAAGGCAGGGACAGGGTACTGATTGAGAGTGATCAGCCATGATCGCATTGAATGGCGGTGCTGGCTCGAAGGGCTGAATGGCCTACTCCTGCACCTATTGTCTATTGTCTATTGAGAGTATTCCTCATTCTGTGGCCTTCTGAAGTTGGTAATTAGCTCCTGTTGTGTACGTGGATTTCAGTAAGACATTCGACAAGGTTCGAAGGTTATGGAAGGTTAGATCGCATGGGATCCAAGGAGAGATAGCTGAATGGATAGCAAATTGGCTCCATGGGAGGAAGCAGAGGGTGATGGTGGAAGATTGCTTCTCGGACTGGAGGCCTGTGACTAGTGGTGTGCCTCAGGGTTCGGTGCTGGGCCCGTTACTGTTTGTCATCCACATCAACGATTTGGATGAGAACATACAGGGCCAGATTAGCAAGTTTGCTGATGATACAAAAGTTTGTGGTTTTGCAGATAGTGAAGATGGTTGTGAACGATTGCAGCAGGACCTGGATCGATTGGCCAGGTGGGCGGAGGAATGGTTGATGGAATTTAATACAGTGAGTGGTGAGTCTGTGGAATTCTCTGCCACAGTAGGTAGTTGAGGCCAGTTCATTGGCTATATTTAAGAGGGAGTTAGATGTGGCCCTTGTGGCTAAAGGGATCAGGGGGTATGGAGAGAAGGCAGGTACAAGTTACTGAGCTGGATGATCAGCCATGATCATATTGAATGGCGGTGCAGGCTCAAAGGGCTGAATGGCCTACTCCTGCACCTTTTTTCTATGTTTCTATGTTTCTATGAAGTGCGAGGTGTTGAATTTTGTGATGTCTAACAAGGGCAGGACCTACACAGTGAATGGTAGGCCTCTGGGGAGTGTTGTAGAGCAGAAGGATCTAGGAGTGCAGGTGCATAGTTCCTTGAAGGTCAAGTCCCAGGTAGATAAGTTGGTCAAAAAGGCTTTCGGCCCATTGGCCTTCATCAGCCAGAGGTTTGAGTATGGAAGTTGGGAGGTCATGTTGTTGTTGTACAAGATGTTGGTGAGACCGTATTTTAAGTATTGTGTTCAGTTCTGGGCACCGTGTTATAGGAAAGATATTGTCAAGTAAGAAAGGGGTCAGAAAAGACTTACAAGGATGTTGCCAGGACTAGAGGGTGTGAGCTACAGGGAGAGGTTGAGCAGGCTGGGTCTCTATTCCATGGAGCGCAGGTGGATGAGGGGTGATCTTGTAGAGGTGTACAAAATCACGAGAGGAATAGATCGGGTAGACGCACACAGTCTCTTGCCCAGAGTAGGGGAATCGAGGACCAGAGGACATAGGTTCAAGGTGAAGGAGAAAAGATTTAATAGGAATCTGAGGGGTAACTTTTTCATAGAGGGTGGTGGGTGTATGGAACGAGCTGCCAGAGGAGGTAGTTGAGGCTGGGACTATCCCATCGTTTAAGGAACAGTTAGACAGGTACATGGATGGGACAGGTTGCGAGGGTTATGGACCAAGCGCAGGCAGGTGGGACTAGTGTAGCTGGGACATTGTCGGCCGGTGTGGGCGAGTTGGGCCGAAGGGCCTGTTTCCACACTGTATCACTCTATGACTCTGAGATACAGCGCGGAAACAGGCCCATCGGCCCACCAAATCCGCACTGACCAACAATCCCCGCACACTAACACTAGGGACAATTTACACTTAAACCAAGTATACAAACCCAAGCCAATTAACCTGTAAACCTGCACGTCTTTGGAGTGTGGGAGGAAACCAAAGATCTCAGAGAAAACCCACACAGGTCACAATAGACAATAGACAATAGACAATAGGTGCAGGAGTAGGCCATTCGGCCCTTCGAGCCAGCACCGCCATTCAATGTGATCATGGCTGATCATTCTCAATCAGTACCCCGTTCCTGCCTTCTCCCCATACCCCCTGACTCCGCTATCCTTAAGAGCTCTATCTAACTCTCTCTTGAATGTATTCAGAGAATTGGCCTCCACTGCCCTCTGAGGCAGAGAATTCCACAGATTCACAACTCTCTGACTAAAAAAGTTTTTCCTCATCTCTGTTCTAAATGGCCTACCCCTTATTCTTAAACTGTGGCCCCTGGTTCTGGACTCCCCCAACATTGGGAACATGTTTCCTGCCTCTAACATGTCCAACCCCTTAATAATCTTGTACGTTTCGATAAGATCCCCTCTCATCCTTCTAAATTCCAGTGTATACAAACCTAGTCGCTCCAGTCTTTCAACATATGACAATCCCGCCATTCCGGGAATTAACCTAGTAAACCTACGCTGCACGCCCTCAATAGCAAGAATATCCTTTCCAAAGACGTACAGGTATGTAGGTTAATTGACTGGGTAAATGTAAAAAATTGTCCCTAGTGTGTGTAGGATAGTGTTAATGTGCGGGGATCGCTGGGCGGCGCGGACTTGGTGGGCCGAAAAGGCCTGTTTCCGCGCTGTATATATATGATATGATATGATATGATATGATATGAAATTTGGAGACCAAAACTGCACACAGTACTCCAGGTGCGGTCTCACTAGGGCCCTGTACAACTGCAGAAGGACCTCTTTGCTCCTATACTCAACTCCTCTTGTTATGAATGCCAACATTCCATTGGCTTTCTTCACCGCCTGCTGTACCTGCATGCTTCCTTTCAGTGACTGATGCACTAAGACACCCAGATCACATTGTACGTCCCCTTTTCCTAACTTGACACCATTCAAATAATACTCTGCCTTCCTATTCTTACCACCAAAGTGGATAACCTCACACTTATCCACATTAAACTGCATCTGCCATGCATCCGCCCACTCACACAACCTGTCCAAGTCACCCTGCAACCTCATAGCATCTTCCTCCACTGTGGATTGGAGGATAGCAAATGTTATCCCGCTTTTTAAGAAAGGAGGGAGAGAGAAAACGGGTAATTATAGACCAGTTAGTCTGACATCAGTGGTGGGGAAGATGCTGGAGTCAATTATAAAAGACGAAATTGCTGAGCATTTGGATAGCAGTAACGGGATCATTCCGAGTCAGCATGGATTTACGAAGGGGAAATCATGCTTGACAAATCTACTGGAATTTTTTGAGGATGTAACTAGGAAAATTGACAAGGGAGAGTCAGTGGATGTGGTGTACCTCGACTTTCAGAAAGCCTTCGACAAGGTCCCACATAGGAGATTAGTGGGCAAAATTAGGGCACATGGTATTGGGGGTAGGGTACTGACATGGATAGAAAATTGGTTGACAGACAGAAAGCAAAGAGTGGGGATAAATGGGTCCCTTTCGGAATGGCAGGCAGTGACCAGTGGGGTACCGCAAGGTTCGGTGCTGGGACCCCAGCTATTTACGATATACATTAATGACTTAGACGAAGGGATTAAAAGTACCATTAGCAAATTTGCAGATGATACTAAGTTGGGGGGTAGTGTGAATTGTGAGGAAGATGCAATAAGGCTGCAGGGTGACTTGGACAGGTTGTGTGAGTGGGCGGATACATGGCAGATGCAGTTTAATGTAGATAAGTGTGAGGTTATTCACTTTGGAAGTAAGAATAGAAAGGCAGATTATTATCTGAATGGTGTCAAGTTAGGAGGAGGGGGAGTTCAACGAGATCTGGGTGTCCTAGTGCATCAGTCAATGAAAGGAAGCATGCAGGTACAGCAGGCAGTGAAGAAAGCCAATGGAATGTTGGCCTTCGTAACAAGAGGAGTTGAGTATAGGAGCAAAGAGGTCCTTCTACAGTTGTACCGGGCCCTGGTGAGACCGCACCTGGAGTACTGTGTGCAGTTTTGGTCTCCAAATTTGAGGAAGGATATTCTTGCTATGGAGGGCGTGCAGCGTAGGTTCACTAGGTTAATTCCCGGAATGGCGGGACTGTCGTATGTTGAAAGGCTGGAGCGATTGGGCTTGTATACACTGGCATTTAGAAGGATGAGGGGGGATCTTATTGAAACATATAAGATAATTAGGGGATTGGACACATTAGAGGCAAATAACATGTTCCCAATGTTGGGGGAGTCCAGAACAAGGGGCCACAGTTTAAGAATAAGGGGTAGGCCATTTAGAACGGAGATGAGGAAGAACTTTTTCAGTCAGAGGGTGGTGAAGGTGTGGAATTCTCTGCCTCAGAAGGCAGTGGAGGCCAGTTCGTTGGATGCTTTCAAGAGAGAGCTGGATAGAGCTCTTAAGGATAGCAGAGTGAGGAGGTATGGAGAGAAGGCAGGAACGGGGTACTGATTGAGAGTGATCAGCCATGATCGCATTGAATGGCGGTGCTGGCTCGAAGGGCTGAATGGCCTACTCCTGCACCTATTGTCTATTGTCTATTCACACTGCCACCTAGCTTTGTATCATCGGCAAATTTGTTAATGGTACTTTTAATCCCTTCATCCAAGTCATTGATGTATATTGTAAATAGCTGCGGTCCCAACACCGAGCCTTGCGGTACCCCACTAGTTACTGCCTGCCATTCTGAAAGGGACCCATTTATCCCCACTCTTTGCTTTCTGTCTGTCAACCAACTTTATATCCATGTCAGTACCCTACCTCCAATACCATGTGCTCTAATTTTGCCCACCAATCTCCTATGTGGGACCTTGTCGAAGGCTTTCTGAAAGTCACGGGGAGAACGTACAAACTCCGTACAGACGACGCCCGTAGTCGGGATCGAACCCGGGTCTCCGGCACTGTAAGCGCAGGAAGGCAGCGACTCTACCGCGATGCTGCTCTGACAATTAACCCAAGGCAAAGTCCCACAAGCTTGTGTGGAACAGCCATTTTTATATTAAAAACCTGGAGCTTCGAACCCGATCCAAGAACAACAGATCCCAGGAATGATTTGGTTAACATATGATGAGTGTTTGGGACTGTACTCGCTGGAGCTTAGAAGGATGTGGGAGGGGGAGGGCAGGGGGGGCAGGGGGGAGGGGGACCTCATTGAAACCTACCAAATAGTGAAAGGACTGGATAGTGCGAATGTGGAGAAGGTAGACACAAAAACGCTGGAGTAACTCAGCAGGTCAGGCAGCATCTCGGCAGAGAAGGAATGGGCGACGTTTCGGGTCGAGACCCTTCTTCAGACTGCAGAGAAGATGTTTCCACTGGTAGGAGAGTCCACAAACAGGGAGCACATACTGGGAATAAAAGGACGTACGTTTAGAAAGACGAGGAGCAATTTATTTAGTCAGTCGGTGACGAATCAGCGGAACTCATTGCCACAGATGGCTGTGGATGCAAGTCATTGGGTATTTTATAAAGTGGAGATTGACAGATCTTTGATTAGTACGGATGTCAGGGGTTACGGGGAGAAGGCAGGAGATTGGGGTTGAGAGGGGAAGATAGGTCGGCCGTGATTGAATGGCAGAGTAGACTTCATGGGGCTCATTCTGCTCCTATAATCTTATGGACAATGCATTGAAAACCAGCAATATTCTTTAGTCGTAAAGAAGAGTTATTTGTTGCAACAGGCACCCAGCCGGTCTATCTCTGGGAAGATAAATGTTTATGTTAGTGACCCTGCCAGAGACTCGTGATAAGGTCTTTCTAAGTTAGCCTAAACATTCTTCCAAAACATCCAATTATTCTAAACGAGCTGCTTGCTTGAACGTGGCACTTAAGTTTGCAGAAAACCAAGCATATTGCCGTTTGCTGGCAACTCCATTTTAGCTGACAGTCTGCTTAGGAACATGGAAAATTAGTTTGGTTTAGAGATACAGCGCGGAAACAGGCCCTTCGGCCCACCGGGTCCGCACCGACCAGCGATCCCCGCACACTAACACTATCCTACACACACTAGGGACAATTTTTACATTTACCAAGCCAATCAACCTACAAACCTGCACGTCTTTAGAGTGTGGGAGGAAACCGAAGATCTCGAAGAAAACCCACGCAGGTCACGGGGAGAACGTACAAACTCCATGCAGACAGCACCCGTAGTCGGGATGGAACCCGGGTCTCCGGCATTGTATTCGCTGCAAGGCAGCAACTCTACCGCTGCGCCACAGGAGCAGGAGGAGGCCACTCGGCCCTTCGAGCCAGCACCGCCATTCAATCTGATTATGGCTGATCATCCAAAATCAGTACCCCGTTCCTGCTTTCTCCCCATATCCCTTGATTCTGTTAGCCCCAAGAGCTAAATCTAACTCTCTTGAAACCATCTGCGGCAGAGAATTCCACAGATTCACAACTCTAGGTGAAGATGTTTTGTCCTCATCTCAGTCCTAAATGGCCTACCCTTTATTCTTAAACTGTGTGGCCCATGGTTCTGGACTCCCCCAACATCGGGAACATTTTTCCTGCATCTACCCTGTCCAATCCCTTTTCGAATTTTATATGTTTCTACAAGATCCCCTTTAACCCTTTGTGCCCAAGGAATTGGATCTCAACATGTTATAACCCAACCCTCTCCTCGTAGAGTGTCAGATAAGAAGAGGTGTAAAATGTAAAGTCAGAATCACAATCGTACAGTGTGGAAACGGGTCCTTTGGCCCAACATCAGGCGGAGCGTACAGCCAAGGCACGTGGGCACCAAGTGCCACTACCTGCTGAGGTTCTACCTGTCCCCGGTGTTGCGAAGGATGGGCCTGGCGCAGATGCTGGACATTGCCGAACCATCTGTCGCTCGTGGAAAGGTTCTTCCGGACCAACACCTTTGACCACAAGTCCATCGGGCAGTGGTCAGCACAGAACGTCCTGCAGGCACTGCAGGGGAATGACTCCATGGATCCTGTGGCGTGGTTCCCAGAGCAGACTGCCCAGCTTGTCTGGCAAAATGCCTCATCGCCAGAACTCACCAACAAGCACCAAGACAATAGACAATAGACAATAGGTGCAGGAGGAGGCCATTCGGCCCTTCGAACCAGCACCGCCATTCAATGTGATCATGGCTGATCATTCTCAATCAGTACCCCGTTCCTGCCTTTTCCCCATACCCCCTGACTCCGCTATCCTTAAGAGCTCTATCCAGCTCTCTCTTGAACGCATTCAGAGAATTGGCCTCCACTGCCTTCTGAGGCAGAGAATTCCACAGATTCACAACTCTCTGACTGAAAAAGTTTTTCCTCATCTCAGTTCTAAATGGCCTACCCCTTATTCTTAAACTGTGGCCCCTTGTTCTGGACTCCCCCAACATTGTGAACAAGTTTCCTGCCTCTAACGTGTCCAACCCCTTAATAATCTTATACGTTTCGATAAGATCTCCTCTCATCCTTCTAAATTCCAGTGTATACAAGTTTAGTCACTCCAGTCTTTCAACATATGATGGTCCCGCCATTCCGGGAATTAACCTAGTAAACCTACGCTGCACGCCCTCAATAGCAAGAATATCCTTCCTCAAATTTGGAGACCAAAACTGCACACAGTACTCCAGGTGCGGTCTCACTAGGGCCCTGTACAACTGCAGAAGGACCTCGTTGCTCCTATACTCAACTCCTCTTGTTATGAAGGCCAACATTCCATTGGCTTTCTTCACTGCCTGCTGTACCTGCATACTTCCTTTCAGTGACTGATGCACTAGGACACCCAGATCTCGTTGTACGTCCCCTGTTCCTAACTTGACACCATTCAGATAATACTCTGCCTTTCTATTCTTACCACCAAAGTGGATAACCTCACACTTATCCACATTAAACTGCATCTGCCATGCATCCGCTCAGACCTTGGCTGGCGGTGAGGGGAGCCCTCCCCGTCAGATCCTTCCATCACCGCCGGAACCTCACTACCGGCGCACGCTGCCCTCCGGGATGGCTGCTATGGAGAGGAGACGGTGGCCCACCTCTTCACAGAGTGTGGATTTGCCAAGCGAGTCTGGAGAGGTTTGCAGGGGTCCCTGACGTGATTTATTCCGAGCAGCTCCGTCACAGAGGACTCTGTGATCTACGGACTGTTCCCAGGGGCGCATTCAGAGACTGACGTCGACTCGGTGAAAGGTCGTCGACTCGGTGAAAGACGCCCTGTGGTCTGCCCGAGCTTTGTTGACCTCCCAGCAGAGCAAGCTGTCCGTGGGGGAATGTTGCCGACTGGCCAGCTGCAGACTGCAGGAGTACGTGCTGAGGGACGCACTGAAGCTCAGTGTAGCCAACGCCCAGGCCCTGTGGGGGAGGACCACAGTCTAGGGTCCTTGTCTAGGGTCCTTCCTTCCAAGTCAAGTCAAGTTTATTTGTCACAAGATGTGCAGTGAAATGAAAGTGGCAACGCCTGCAGATTGTGCTAAACCACAAAATAGAATAGAATTCTTTTATTTTTTTTTAAACACAAAAAATAAATTAATACAGTAAATGAAATTAAATGAGTCCCTGGTAATACGAGAGTTAACAATCCTGATGGCCTGTGGGAAGAAACTCCGTCACATCCTCTCCGTTTTCACAGCGTGACAGCGGAGGCGTTTGCCTGACCATAGCAGCTGGAACAGTCCGTTGCTGGACATGGGGATATTTTTAAGGCAGAGATAGATAGATAGATAGATACGTGATTAGATTTTTTTTAGATTTAGAGATACAGCGCGGAAACAGGCCCTTCGGCCCACCGAGTCCGCGCCGCCCAGCGATCCCCGCACACTAACACTATCCTACTGACACAAGGGACAATTTTTTTTTACATTTACCCAGTCAATTAACCTACATACCTGTACGTCTTTGGAGTGTGGGAGGAAACCGAAGATCTCGGAGAAAACCCACGCAGGTCACGGGGAGAACGTACAAACTCCGTACAGACGGCGCCCGTAGTCGGGATCGAACCCGAGTCTCCGGCGCTGCATTCGCTGTAAGGCAGCAACTCTACCGCCGCGCCACCGGGTGTCAGGGGTTATGGGAGAAGGGGTTGAGGAGGGAGAGATGGATCAGCCATGATTGAATGGTAAAGTAGACTTGATTGGCCGAATGGCCTAATTCTACTTCCATTACTTATGACTTTATGTGGATGATATAAAAGAAATCAACATTTGGGTCACAAAGATCAGTTTCAATAAACATTTAGACATCAAAAGCAAAGTGCGGAGTCTGAACGTGAAATAAAACAAAACTGGGACCTCAGCAACTCAGTGGCGGTCACGGTGGCGCAGCGGTAGAGTTGCCGCCTTGTAGCAAATGCAGCGCCGGAGTCCCGGGTTCGATCCTGACTATGGGTGCTGTCTGTACGGAGTTGACACGTTCTCCCCGTGACCTGTGTGGGTTTTCTCCGAGATCTTCGGTTTCCTCCCACACTCCAAAGACGTACAGGAGCGTGTAAATGTTTTTTTTTTTTTTAATTGTCCCCAGTGGGTGAAGAATAGTGTTAGTGTGCGGGGATCGCTGGTCAGCACGGACCCGGTGGGCCGAAGGGCCTGTTTCTGCGCTGTATCTCTCAATTCAAGAGAGAGCTAGATAGAGCTCTTAAGGATAGCGGAGTCAGGGGGTATGGGGAGAAGGCAGGAACAGGGTACTGATTGAGAATGATCAGCCATGATCACATTGAAATGCGGTGCTGGCTCGAAGGGCCGAATGGCCTCCTCCTGCACCTATTGTCTATTCTAAACTGTGACCAAGGGTGGCACAGTGGCCGACCTCTCCTGCCTAAATTCTTTTATAGGATAACGGGGAAATAATCTTTGGGGGGGCAATTTGAGGGGCAATACACTCGAGGTAGGCAGGTTCTTGCTATTGAGGGCGTGCAGCATAGGTTTACTAGGTTAATTCCCGGAATGGCGGGACTATCGTATGTTGAAAGACTGGATCGACTTGGCTTGTATACACTGGAATTTAGAAGGATGAGAGGAGATCTTATCGAAACGTATAAGATTATTAAGGGGTTGGACACGTTAGAGGCAGGAAACATGTTCCAAATGTTGGGGGAGTCCAGAACAAGGGGCCACAGTTTAAGAAAAAGGGGTAGGCTATTTAGAATGGAGATGAGGAAAAACTTTTTCAGTCAGAGAGTTTTAAATCTGTGGAATTCTCTGCCTCAGAAGGCAGTGGAGGCCAATTCTCTGAATTCATTCAAGAGAGAGCTAGATAGAGCTCTTAAGGATAGCGGAGTCAGGGGGTATGGGGAGAAGGCAGGAACGGGGTACTGATTGAGAATGATCAGCCATGATCATATTGAATGGCAGTGCTGGCTCAAAGGGCCGAATGGCCTACTCCTGCACCTATTGTCTATTGTCAGGATCGATGCCTGGGAGATATTCTGAAACTCGCCCAGAAAGATCAAGAGAAACAAATGTGGAGAGAACAAGGAACTGCAGATGCTTGTTAAATGACATGGCTGGAGTAATTCAACAGATCAAGGCAGCATCTCTGGAGAACATGCGTAGGTGAATCTGGGGACTGTGTCAATTGCAAGTTCCTTAAGATCCAAGATACTAGAGGAACAAGATGGACCACTCCATTGAAATCGCCTATACTGAAGTGTAGTACGCAAAGGAGTGTAACGGCCGCCATTTTAGTAAGCAAAACCCACCGTTCGCTCTGCCTCACGCAGTGTAATCAGTGTTTTGGGGGAACTATATGCGTGATGATACCATTAAAATGCCGAATATATCTCATCTATCAATTCAATTTTTTGTTATTTTTCTTTTTCAATGTTTCCGCAAATTTCTGCCTACTAAAATGGCCACCGTGACGTACTATGGTTTTTAGGGTCGAGTGGTCTATCTTGCTCCTCTAGTATCTTTGCTTCAGATTAGGTTCTGTAAGAGAAGAAAGATGACAAAAATAGACTGGGTGCTGCCCAGTGTCCATGCAGGTCGAGTGCACATTTAACTCTTAAATATGGGCTTGTATTCACAGGAGTTTAGAAGGATGAGAGGGGATCTTAGAGACGTATAAAATTATAAAAGGACTGGACAAGCCAGATGCAGAAAAAATGTTCCCAATGTTGGGCGAGTCCAGAACCAGGAGCCACACAGTCTTAGAATAAAGGGACGGTCATTTAAAACTGAGGTGAGAAGGAACTTTTTCCACCAAGAGAGTTGTAAATTTGTGGAATTCTCTGCCACAGAGGGCAGTGGAGGCCAAATCACTGGATGGATTTAAGGGAGAGTTAGGTAGAGCTCTAGGGGCTAGTGGAATCAAGGGATATGGGGAGAAGGCAGGTACGGGTTATTGATTGTGGACGATCAGCCATGATCACAATGAATGATCATTGTGATGACATGACATTGGCTCGAAGGGCCAAATTGCCTCCTCCTGCGCCTATTTTCTGTTTCTTCTAGGTTTCTAAATCCATTGGAACGCAACTTAATATCAGCCTCTAATCAGCATGGAAATAAAGAAAAAGGTTTGGACACATGCAAGTCACAGATGGTTGGCATTTAGCAATTTAGAATTTATTTGTGAATTGATCCAATACAATAAGTTCACAGTAACAGGTTCACAGGAGTCCTGCCAGTGATATTCAGTACTCTCCCCCATCATCATCAACTTCTGCCGTGGTGTCAGCTCCGACCTCCTCGTAATCCTTCTCCAAGGCGGCCATGTCTTCACGGGCCTCTGAGAACTCCCCCTCCTCCATCCCCTCCCCCACGTACCAATGCACGAAGGCTCGCTTGGCGTACATCAGGTCAAACTTGTGGTCAAGCCGTGCCCAGGCCTCAGCGATGGCAGTGGTGTTGCTCAGCATACACACCGCACGCTGCACCTTGGCCAGGTCACCACCTGGCACCGCGGTGGGAGGCTGGTAGTTGATGCCAACCTTGAACCCAGTCGGGCACCAGTCAACAAACTGGATGCTGCGCCGGGTCTTGATGGCGGCGATGGCGGCGTTGACGTCTTTCGGCACCACGTCACCCCGGTAGAGCAGACAACAGGCCATGTACTTGCCGTGCCGAGGGTCACACTTGACCATCTGGTTGGCCGGCTCAAAGCAGGAGCTGGTGATCTCGGCCACGGACAACTGCTCGTGGTACGCCTTCTCGGCCGAGATCACCGGGGCGTACGTGACCAGGGGGAAGTGGATTCGGGGATAGGGCACCAAGTTGGTCTGGAACTCCGTCAGATCCACATTCAGAGCCCCGTCGAAGCGCAGGGAGGCGGTGATGGACGAGACGATCTGACCAATGAGCCTGTTGAGGTTCACGTAGCTGGGGCGCTCGATGTCCAGGTTCCTGCGGCAGATGTCGTAGATGGCTTCGTTGTCCACCATGAAGGAGCAGTCGGTGTGCTCCAGGGTGGTGTGGGTGGTCAGGATGGAGTTGTACGGCTCCACCACCGCGGTGGAGATCTGGGGCGCCGGGTAGATGGAGAACTCCAGCTTGGACTTCTTGCCGTAGTCCACGGACAGGCGTTCCATCAGCAGGGAGGTGAAGCCAGAACCAGTGCCGCCACCAAAGCTACGAAACACAAGGAAGCCTTGGAGACCCGTGCACTGGTCAGCCTGGAGAGTGAAAGAGCACATCAGTTACTCCCAACATTCCCATCACCTTGATTGATTATCAGTCTCATTGTGGAGAGGGGTCTGGTCATGCATCGTTCAAAATGGAACCTCAACTACAAACAGGAACTCAAAGGCCTTGTGTGTCAAGTGGGCTTGGTCTCCATTTATTCCGCCAACCTAGACTTGTGAAGCCATTTTAAAAGTCCTGGGGTGGGTTACACAACATAGGGAGCTATACATACCATCACCCACCAACTATATACAACCCAAGGACACAATCTTGGACCCGTCTAGTTTGTATTGCAGGATTAATGAAACTGCATTTGCCCAGTCTATTCCTCATTACTTTACACACCTCTATCAGGTCACCCCTCATCCTCCTGCGCTCCAAGGAATAGAGTCCCAACCTGCTCAACCTCTCCCTGTAGCTCAGGCCCTCAAGGCAACCCGGCAACATCCTCACAAATCTTCTCTGTGCCCTTCCCAACATCAAGAATTCATGCAGACTGGCGTTTATTCACAATAAATAAATAAATATTCTGCCATGCTAGTGTTGGCAGCTCTTACAAGCTGCAACAAAACTTGGTCTTACACCCCCAACACAGCAAAGACACAGGTGATGACCATCCACTCCAAAACCAGCAACCCTGTCCTGATGCACAGCACTGCCCTGGAGGAGGTAGAAACATTCACGTACCCAAGGCAGTGTTGTGGACACCACTGGAGGGGAACAAATGCAGACATAAAAAGACGAATCAACAAGGCTAGGGTGGTGTTTAGCATGCTCAGGACGATCTGGAGCCCAAAATACATCTCAATCAACACCAAAATACGCATCTTTAATTCAAATGTGAAGCAGGTAATGCAGTATGGAGCAGAGACATGGAGAACAATAAAAAACACAACAAACAGGCTGCAAACATTCATTAACACCTGCCTCAGGAGAATAAGATTATTAAGGGGTTGGACACGTTAGAGGCAGGAAACATGTTCCCAATGTTGGGGGAGTTCAGAACCAGGGGCCACACAGTTTAAGAATAAGGGGGTAGGCCATTTAGAACTGAGACGAGGAAAAACTTTTTCAGTCAGAGAGTTGTGAATCTGTGGAATTCTCTGCCTCAGAAGGCAGTGGAGGCCAATTCTCTGAATGCATTCAAGAGAGAGCTAGATAGAGCTCTTAAGGATAGTGGAGTCAGGGGGTATGGGGAGAAGGCAGGAACGGGATACTGATTGAGAATGAACAGCCATGATCACATTGAATGGCGGTGCTGGCTCAAAGGGCCGAATGGCCTCCTCCTGCACCTATTGTCTATTGTCTATTAACACCTGCCTCAGGAGAATAAGATTATTAAGGGGTTGGACACGTTAGAGGCAGGAAACATGTTCCCAAGGTTGGGGGAGTCCAGAACCAGGGCCCACATTTTAAGAATAAGGTGTAGGCCATTTAGAACGGAGATGAGGAAAAACCTTTTCAGTCAGAGAGTTGTAAATCTGTGGAATTCTCTGCCTCAGAAGGCAGTGGAGGCCAATTCTCTGAATGCATTCAAGAGCTAGATAGAGCTCTTAAGGATAGCAGAGTTAGGGGGTGTGGGGAGAAGGGCAGGAATGGGGTACTGATTGAGAATGATCAGTCATGATCACATCGAATGGCGGTGCTGGCTCGAAGGGCAGAATGGCCTCCTCCTGCACCTATTGTCTATTGTCTAATAAGGCTAGGGTGGTGTTTAGCATGCTCAGGAAGATCTGGAGCCCAAAATACATCTCAATCAACACCAAAATACGCATCTTTAATTCAAATGTGAAGCGGGTAATGCTGTATGGATCGGAGACGTGGAGAACCATAAAACACACAAACAGGCTGCAAACGTTCATTAACACCTGCCTCAGGAGAATACTAAACATCTGGAGGAGAGTCAAAGTAAGCAATGCGGACCTGTGGTAAAGAACAGGCCAGGATCCCAAATCCGAAGGAGGAAATAGAGTTGGATTGGACACACCCTGAGAAAACCTGCCACAAAACATCGCCCGGCAAGCCCTGAAATGGAACCCCCAAGGAAAAAGGAAAAGAGGTGGCCCCAGTAACAGCTGGAGAAGAGGTGTCCAGGCAGAAATGTCCGGGAGTGGGCTCCACTGGGGAGATCTCGAAAGAACCGCCAACAACCGGGTGTGGAGGACATTTGTCAATGGCCTATGCTCCCTAGAGGAGCCAAGGCCCTAGGAAGAAGGTGACCACATCCTAAACTAAAAGACAACATCGTACCAGTTTACGGATCCTCTCCAAGACCTGGTCGATCAGCTCCTTGCCAATGGCGTAGTGCCCACGGGCGTAGTTGTTGGCAGCATCTTCCTTGCCAGTGATGAGCTGCTCGGGGTGGAACAGCTGGCGGTAGATACCAGTGCGGACCTCACCTGCAAAAGACCGGGCAACAATACTCAATACTAGATGCAAAGTCCCCACTAGCATTAATACCCCCAACTAGCATTAATACCCCAGGCAGAAGATTCAAGAGCGTTTTATTGTCACATGTCCTGAAACAGAGCAATGAAGTTCTTACTTGCAGCAGCACATTGCGTTTGCAAACAGAGCACTTAATATACTCAAACAAAAAGGTGGCACAATAGACAATAGGTGCAGGAGGAGGCCATTCGGCCCTTCGAGCCAGCACCGCCATTCAATGTGATCATGGCTGATCATTGTCAATCAGTACCCCTTTCCTGCCTTCTCCCCATACCCCCTGACTCCGCTATCCTTAAGAGCTCTATCCAGCTCTCTCTTGAATGCACAGCAGTAGATTTGCTGTCTTACAGCGCCAGAGACTTGGGTTTGATCCTGACTACAGGTACTGTCTGTACGGAGTTGGTACGTTCCCCCCCCCCCCCCCCGTGACCTTGTGTGGGTTTTCTCTGGGTGCCCAGGTTTCCTCCCACACTCCAAAGACGTACAGGACTGTAGGAAGGAAGTGCAGATGCTGGTTTAAACCAAAGGTAGACACAAAAAGCTGGAGTAACTCAGTGGGACAGGCAGCATCTCTGGAGAGAAGGAATGGGCGACGTTTGCAGGGCGAGACCCTTCTTCAGACCCATCTGAAGAAGGGTCTTGGCCCGAAAAGTCACCCATTCCTTCTCTCCAGAGATAGAAACCTACAAACATTAAAAAATAGGTCCAGGATGAGGCCATTCTGCCCTTCGAGCCAGCACCACCATTCATTGTGATCATGGCTGATCGTCCCCAATCAATAACCCGTGCCTGCCTTCTCCCCATATCCCTTGATTCCACTAGCCCCTAGAGCTCTATCTAGCTCTCTTAAATCCATCCAGTGATTTGGCCTCCACTGCCCTCTGTGGCAGAGAATTCCACAATTTCACAACTCTCTGGCCTCCCCTTTATTCTTAGACTGTGTGGCCCCTGGTTCTGGACTCGCCCAACATTGGGAACATTTTTCCTGCATCTAGCTTGTCCAGTCCTTTTATAATTTTATATGTTTCTATAAGATCCCCTCTCATCCTTCTAAACTCCAGTGAATACAAGCCTAGTCTTTTCAATCTTTCCTCGTATGTCAGTCCCGCCATCCCGGGGATCAATCTCGTGACCCTACGCTGCACTGCCTTGAACCTACGCTACACTGCCTCTCCCACTGAGTTACTCCAGGACTGTAGGATAATTGGCTTCAGCAAGTTTTTAAATAGTCCCAAGTGTGTGTTGGTTAACACAGGGGGGTGATGCTGGTCGGCACAGACGCAATGGGACAAAGGGCATTAGCGCACTGTATATTTATCTCCAAAAAGTTCAATATATTAAAACCCAACGTGGTGCAAAAGACAAAACCCAATGTCCCTTGTGCAACCCAAACAGTTTGTAGTTGGGTTGGAATTTGTTGTGAATTCCACAGATTTAACACAAGGGTCCCTCCTCATCTCCTTCTAAAGGTAGTGTAAGAAAATAACTGCAGATGCCGGTACAAATCGAAGGTATTTATTCAGCAGGTCAGGGCGGCACGGTGGCGCAGCGGTAGAGTTGCCGCCTTACAGCGAATGCAGCGTCGGAGACTCAGGTTCGACCCCGACTGCGGGCGCCGTCTGTACGGAGTTTGTACGTTCTCCCCGTGACCTGCGTGGGTTTTCTCCGAGATCTTCAGTTTCCTCACACACTCCAAAGACGTACAGGTATGTAGGTTAATTGACCGGGTAAATGTAAAAATTGTCCCTAGTGTGTGTAGGATAGTGCGGACTCGGTGGGCCGAAGGGCCTGTTTCCGCGCTGTATCTCTAAATCTAAAAAAAATCTAATCACGTATCTATCTCTGCCTTAAAAATATCCACTGACTTGGCCTCCACAGCCTTCTGTGGCAAAGAATTCCACAGATTCACCGCCCTCTGACTAAAGAAATCCCTCCTCATCTGTATCTCTAAATCTAAAAAAAAAAATCATCTCCGGAGAGAAGGAATGGGTGACGTTTCAGGTCGAGTCGTCTGAAGAAGGGTCTCGACCCGAAATGTCACCCATTCCTTCTTTCCTGAGATGCTGCCTGACCTGCTGAGTTACTCCAGCATTTTGTGAATAAATTCCTTCTAAAGGTACGTCCTTTTATTCTGAGACGATGCCTGCCGATCTTAGACTCTCCCACTGCTGGAAACATCCTCTCCACATCTACAATCCAGGCCTTTCGCTATTTGGCAAGTTTCATAAAGGTTCCTCCTCATTCTTCAACAGTTAATCACCCTTCTCCCCCCTCCCCCCTCCCCCCTCCCCCCCCCCCCCCCCCGTACCCACAACCCACACTCCTGCTTTTCACTTTACCTCTCTCTTTACCCGACACGCTTCTGTCTCCTTTTTCACCTCCAGCCTTTGCCACTTCTCCCTGTGACCTTGTGGGTTATACCCCAGGTGCACAGGTTTCCCCCCACACTTCCAAAGGCGCACAGAAACGTATAAGATTATTAAGGGGTTGGACACGTTAGAGGCAGGAAACATGTTCCCAATGTTGGGGGAGTCCAGAACAAGGGGCCACAGTTTAAGAATAAGGGGTAGGCCATTTAGAACGGAGATGAGGAAAAACGTTTTCAGTCAGAGAGTCGTGAATCTGTGGAATTCTCTGCACTCAGAAGGCAGTGGGGGCCAATTCTCTGAAATGCATTCAAGAGAGAGCTAAATAGAGCTCTTAAGGATAGCGGAGTCAGGGGGTATGGGGAGAAGGCAGGAACGGGGTATTGATTGAGAATGATCAGCCACGATCACATTGAATGGCGGTGCTGGCTCGAAGGGCCGAATGGCCTCCTCCTGCACCTATTGTCTAGAGGATCGTAGGATGTGTGGGAAGGAACCGCAGTTGCTGGTTTTAACCAAAGGTAGACAACAAATAGCTGGAGTAACTCAGCGGGACAAGCAGCGTCTCTGGGGAGAAGGAATGGGTGACGTTTCAGGACGAAAACCCACAAGGTCACAGCCAATTAATTGGCCTACAAAATTACCCAGCAAAAAGTGGGATAACAGAACTGGCGTGAACAGGTGATCAATGGTCAGTGTGGACCAGGTGCCTGTTGCTATGGTGGATCTCCAAAAAGAAAACCTGAGCACTCATTACCGATCACAGAGGGTTCCAGGTCCACAAAGACAGCCCTGGGCACGTGTTTCCCGGCCGACGTCTCGCAGAAGAAGGTGTTGAAGGAGTCATCCACACCACCAGTGCTTTTGCCGTCCGGTCTGTAGCCGTTGGGCTGGATGCCATGTTCCAGGCAGTAGAGCTCCCAGCATGCATTGCCCATCTGGACACCGGCCTGGCCAACATGGATGGAGATACACTCGCGCTGGAGGGAGAAATAAGTTAAAGGAATTAGCACCCTTGCAAGGAGAGGCTGAGAAACATAGACATGGAAAATAGGTGCAGGAGGCAGCCATTTGGCCCTTCGAGCCAGCACCGCCATTCATTGTGATCATGGCCGATCATCCACAATCAGTAACCCGTACCTGCCTTCTCCCTGTATCTCTTGATTCCACTAGCCCCTAGAGCTCTATCTAACCCTCTCTTAAATTCATCCAATGAATTGGCCTCCACTGCCCTCTGTGGCAGAGAATTCCACAAATTCACAACTCTCTGGGTGAAAAAGTTTCTCCTCACCTCAGTTTTAAATGGCCTCCCCATTTCTTAGACTGTGTGGCCCCTGGTTCTGGACTCCCCCAACATTGGGAACATTTTTCCTGCATCTAGCTTGTCCAGTCCTTTTATGTCTCTATAAGATCCCCACTCATCCTTCTAAACTCCAGTGAATACAAGCCCAGTCTTTCCAATCTTTCCTCATGTGACAGTCCCGCCATCCCAGGGATGAACCTGGTGAACCTACACGGCACTGCCTCAATAGCAAGGACGTCCTTCCTCAAATTTGGAGAAAGAAACTGCACATCCTTAAAATATAGACCAATCTTACGTCAACATTAATCTGACCTTAGAGATACAGTGTGGTAACAGACCTGTTAGCCCACCCGGCCCATGCCAACTAGTGACTAACACTGTCCTATGCACAAGGGACAATTTTACAACTTTACCAAAGGAAATAAGTATCATTGAGCAATCCTGACCAGGAAGTAGGTTAAGTGGGCTTGTATACATACACTGGAATTTAGAAGGATGAGAGGGGATCTTATTGAAACACAAGATTAAGGGTTTGGACACGTTAGAGGCAGGAAACATGTTCCCAATGTTGGGGGAGTCCAGAACCAGGGCCCACAGTTTAAGAATAAGAGGTAGGCCATTTAGAACGGAGATGAGGAACAACTTTTTTCACTCAGAGTGTTGTAAATCTGTGGAATTCTCTGCCTCAGAAGGCAGTGGAGGCCAATTTTCTGGATGCTTTCACGAGAGAGCTAGATAGAGCTCTTAAGGATAGCGGAGTCAGGGGGTTTGGGGAGAGGGCAGGAACGGGGTACTGATTGACGATGATCAGCCATGATCACATTGAATGGCGGTGCTGGCTCAAAGGGCCGAATGGCCTCCTCCTGCGCCTGTTGTCTGTCCTTTGGTGCTGCCACGTTGCTTGAAGGCAGAAATAAATGCACACCCAGGTTAAAGGATGGCCCATGAAGAAGGGTGCAGTAACCTTTCATGACGACTTGAATCACAAATACAGCACAGTACATCACAGGAACAGGCCCCACCAAGCCCACAAGGTCAGTGCTGAACACCATGTTGTACTTCGTGGTCCGGTATCTGTTGTACCTTTGTTATGACCCTGGACGGACCACAAGTACACGTGTGTAAAAGGTTACAATGCTGGAGCTTAAACCCAGGCTGTTTATTCCGTGGCCATCTGGAACCAGAGTGGCCACCTAATCACCTCATTCTCTTATATAGACATTACTACACAGGCAAACAAAGTAGTCCTTTGATACAACAAAGTAGTCCCTGCAATATCACAACACTCTGTATGGTTGATGCATGTGGCTCATTAAAAGACTTCTTAAATGGCACCATTGTATTTACCACCAGATTTGAGCGGCACGGTGGCGCAGCAGTAGAGTTGCTGCCTTACAGCGAATGCAGCGCTGGAGACCCGGGTTCGATCCCGACTACGGGCGCCGTCTACGGGCGGAGTTTGTACGTTCTCCCCGTGACCTGCGTGGGTTTTCTCCGAGATCTTCGGTTTCCTCCCACACTCCAAAGACGTACAGGTATGTAGGTTAATTGGCTTGGTAAATGTAAAAATTGTTCCTGGTGGGTATAGGTTAGTGTTAGTGTGCGGGGATCGCTGGTCAGCACGGACCCGGTGGGCCGAAGGGCCTGATTCCGTGCTGTATCTCTAAACTAAACTACCACTACCACTGGCATTTTGTACCAGCCACCTCTTAAAAAAAGGTAGACACAAAATGCTGGAGTAACTCAGCGGGACAGGCAGCATCTCTGCAGAGAAGGGATGGGTGACGTTTTGGGTCGAGACCCTTCTTCAGACTGTCTGAAAAAGGGTCTCGACCCGAAACGTCACCCCATCCCTTCTCTGCAGAGATGCTGCCTGACCGGCTGGGTTACTCCAGCATTTTGTGTCGACCTATCGATTTAAACCAGCATCTGTAGTTTTCTTTCATACCCTCTTTAAAAAAAAAAAACTTCTCCCACACATCTTTAAACTTTCGCATTCTCGCCTTAAAGCCATGTCCCCTCGTCTTTGATGTTTCATCCTGGGGCAAAGAGGTTCCAACAGCCAGTTATCGATGCACATTTCCAGCGTAGGCTTGTCTCGTTTTTTTTGGTGATGTTTTTCTGAACACGTAACCGTTTAAGAGGTAAATTAGGAACAGACATGGGGGCTCAATAAAAGTAATGGTGCAAATTAATCTGTGAACAGTTCAGACTACCGGGCAAGCATACCAAGTCCTTGGGAGAGAGACAAATAAGTGGATCAGGTCAAGGGGCAGGATAGATCATTCAGCCATGATCGTGGTGTGGCGAGGCAAGAGAAACACATCGCACATTGTTCTACAGAACAGGGGATAGGAATCCCAAAGCTAATCAAAACTGCAAGTTATGGCTGAATAAGGAGAGGTGGACAGGGTCTGGGCAAGTAATTGAAGAGGATTGTGCAATAAAATTCCACAGGAATTCGTACACTTTCAGCTTGAAATAGGGATGGTGGTACAGAAACAGAGGTGGTTTCATCTGACTTTAGTTTATTGTCCCGTGTACCGAGCGAGGTACAGCGAAAAGATTTTGTTGCGCGCTACCCAGTCAGCAGAAAGACAACAATACATGATTCCAATCGAGCCATTTATCTTGCACTAAACGTTATTCCCCTTGGCCTGTATCTGTACACTATGGGTGCCTCGATTCAGATGTTTAGTTTAGAGATGGTGTGGAAACATGCCCTTCGGCCCAATGAGTCTGCTCCGACAAGCGCCCCCCCCCCCACACAAACTCTATCCTACACATGCTACTATTGTACCAAGCCAGTTAAGTCTACAAACCTTTGGAGTGTGGGAGGAAACCGGAACTCTGAAAACCCTCACCGGTCGTGAGGAGACGTACAAACTCCGACAGCCAAGCAACCGTTCAGGATCAAACCTAGGTCTCTGGCGCTGCAAGGCAGCAACTCTACTGCTGTGTCATCCTTTCATATGGAAATGTGCACACTTACAGCTTGAAATGGGGATGGTGGCACAGAGACAGAAGTGGTTTTGATCAGACTTTACCTTGCACTCAATGTTGTGTAAGAAAATAACCGCAGATGCTGGTACAAATCGAAGGTATTTATTCACAAAATGCTGGAGTAACTCAGCAGGTCAGGCAGCATCTCAGGAGAGAAGGAATGGGTGACGTTTCGGGTCGAGACCCTTCTTCAGACTGATGTCAGGGGGGCGGGACAAAGGAAGGATATAGGTGGAGACAGGAAGATAGAGGGAGATCTGGGAAGGGGAGAGGAAGAGAGGGACAGAGGAACTATCTAAAGTTGGAGAAGTCGATGTTCATACCGCCGGGCTGGAAGCTGCCCAAGCAAAATATCAGGCGCTGTTCCTCCAATTTCCGGTGGGCCTCACTATGGCACTGGAGGAGGCCCATGACAGAAAGGTCAGACTGGGAGTGGGAGGGGGAGTTGAAGTGCTCAGCCACCGGGAGATCAGGTTGGTTAACGCGGACCGAGCGCAGGTGTTGAGCGAAGCGATCGCCGAGCCTGCGCTTAGTTTCGCCGATGTAAATAAGTTGACATCTGGAGCAGCGGATGCAATAGATGAGGTTGGAGGAGGTGCAGGTGAACCTCTGTCTCACCTGGAAAGACTGTTTGGGTCCTTGGATGGAGTCGAGGGGGGAGGTAAAGGTACAAGTGTTGCATCTCGTGCGGTTGCAGGGGAAAGTGCCCGGGGATGGGGTGGTTTGGGTAGGAAGGGACGAGTGGACCAGGGAGTTACGGAGGGAACGGTCTCTGCGGAACGCAGAGAGGGGAGGGGAAGGGTTATTCTCTTCACCCTGTATCTGCACACTGCATGTCAAGTCAAGTTTATTTGTCACATACATATACAAGATGTGCAGTGAAGTGGAAGTGGCCACGCCTGCGGATGGTGCTAAAACCACAAAACAGAATAGAAAAAAAAATGTCAACACAAAAAATAAATGAATGCAGTAAATTAAATGAGTCCCTGGTGATACGAGAGTTAACAGTCCTGATGGCCTGTGGGAAGAAACTCCGTCTCATCCTCTCCGTTTTCACAGCGTGACAGCGGAGGCGTTTGCCTGACCGTAGCAGCTGGAACAGTCCGTTGCTGGGGTGGTAGGGGTCCCCCATAATGTTGCCTGACCGTAGCAGCTGGAACAGTCCATTGCTGGGGTGGTAGGGGTCCCCCATAATGTTGCCTGACCGTAGCAGCTGGAACAGTCCATTGCTGGGGTGGCAGGGGTCCCCCATAATGTTGCCTGACCGTAGCAGCTGGAACAGTCCATTGCTGGGGTGGCAGGGGTCCCCCATAATGTTGCCTGACCGTAGCAGCTGGAACAGTCTATTGCTGGGGTGGCAGGGGTCCCCCGTAATGTTGCCTTTCCACCAACTGGATCGCAGGCAATTAAACCTTTTCAATGCAAGTGACAAATATACTAAATCTAGGCCAATCAAACCAGCATAGTTATAATCCTCGGGTTCTTTTACAAAATGAAATTAATTCATACAGAACGCACCTTTCTTTTGGAAAGAGCACGTCAATGGTAAAATCCAGACAATTATTATATTTGCAGTGTGAATAACAGTCATCTTCATGTTATTCTTCAAGAGACAGTTGTCAATCCACATCTCTCAAATTGTGCGTTGGACATTAACAAAGTGGATAGGTAGGAAAGGCAGATAGACAATAGGTGCAGGAGGAGGCCATTCGGCCCTTCGAGCCTGTACGCACCGCCATTCAATGTGATCATGGCTGATCATTCTCAATCAGTACCCCGTTCCTGCCTTCTCCCCATACCCCCTGACTCCGCTATCCTCAAGAGCTCTATCTAGCTCTCTCTTGAATGCATTCAGAGAATCGGCCTCCACTGCCTTCTGAGGCAGAGAATTCCACAGATTCACAACTCTCTGACTGAAAAGGTTTTTCCTGATCTTTCCAATGGTAAAAGTCTTTCCAATGGTAAAATCCAGACAATTATTATATTTGCAGTGTGAATAACAGTCATCTTCGTGTTATTCTTCAAGAGACAGTTGTCAATCCACATCACTCAAATTGTGCGATGGGCATAAACAAAGTGGGGAGGTAGGAAAGGCCGGTGCAGATTTAAATCGAAGATAGACAATGCTGGAGTAACTCAGCGGGACAGGCAGCATAGCATCTCTGGAGAGAAGGTCTGAAGAAAGGTCTCGATCTGAAACGTCACCCATTCCTTCTCTCTGGAGATGCTGCCTGTCCCGCTGAGTTACTCCAGCTTTTTGTGTCTATAAACAAAGTGGCTGGATTTGTACAAATACTCAATAATCATAATCGGACTTTATTAGCCAAGTGTGTTTTGCAACATACGAGGAACTTCATTCGCCAGACAGTCATCGTACCAATAAAAAGCAACAGAACACACAAACTCCATTTAGACAATAGACAATAGACGCAGGAGGAGGCCATTCGGCCCTTCGAGCCAACACCGCCATTCAATATGATCATGGCTGATCATTCTCAATCAGTACCCCGTTCCTGCCTTCTCCCCATACCCCCTGACTCCACTATCCTTAACAGCTCTATCTAGCTCTCACTTGAATGCATTCAGAGAATTGGCCTCCACTGCCTTCTGAGACGGAGAATTCCACAGATTTACAACTCTCTGACTGAAAAAGCTTTTTCTTATCTCAGTTCTAAATGGCCTACCCCTTATTCTTAAACTGCGGCCCCTGGTTCTGGACTCCCCCAACATTGGGAACATGTTTCCTTGCTCCAACGTGTCCAACCCCTTAATAATCTCATACGTTTCGATAAGATCTCCTCGCATCCTTCTAAATTCCAGTGTATACAAGCCTAGTCGATCCAGTCTTTCAACATACGACAGTCCCGCCATTCCGGGAATTAACCTAGTAAACCTACGCTGCACGCCCTCAATAGCAAGAATATCCTTCCTCAAATTTGGAGACCAAAACTGCACTTTCTACATGAACATCGACTAGTGACTCATCCACATTCCTCACTGCGATGGAAGGTGAAAAAATACCTGCCTTCCGTTAACTTTAGTTAAGTCATTGTCACCAGTGTGAAGTGTGCAATTAGGCCAGATATTCTCAGTGTCGACCCATTCAAAATAAACCATCATTGAACATTAGCGTCATATTCAGGGGTGTTCACAGCCAGCCTTAAACCAAAGATACACATACTAAATGCTGGAGCAACTCAGTGGGACAGGCAGCATCTCTGGAGGGAGGGAAGGAACGGGTGATATTTTCGGTCAAGACTTCAGGTCTAAAGAAGGGTCTCGACCCAAAACGTCACCCATTCCATCCCATCCCTCTGGAGATGCTGCCAGTCCTGCCGAGTTACTCCAGCATTTTGTGTCTATCTTCGGTTTACTGCAACGTGTGCAGTCCTTTCCTGCACACGTCCTCGAACAAAGAACCCTTGCCACTCATGTGCCCCCCTGGGGTGGTATACGTGCCTTGCTTGAGGGGTGGCCCCACTGGAGCCTTTCCCTCAATTGTTAGCAGTAGATGGAACCGAGACCATCTTCCCTCCCCCTCCTCCTCCCCCCTCCTCCTTCTCCTCCCCCTCCTCCTCCCCCTCCTCCTCCTCCTCCCCCTCCCCCTCCTCCTCCTCCCCCTCCTCCTCCTCCCCCTCCTCCTCCTCCTCCTCCTCCTCCTCCTCCTCCCCCTCCTCCTCCCTTCCTCCCTCTCCTCCCTCTCCTCCCTCCTCCCCCCCTCCTCTCCCCCCCTCTCCCCCTAAACCCCTCCTCCCCTCCCCTCCCCTCCTCCCTCTCCCCCCCTCTCTCCCCCTCACTCCATCCCCCTCCCTCCCCCTCACCCCCTCACTCCCTCCCCCCCTCTCCCTCCTTCTCCCCCTCTCCCTCCCTCTCTCCCCCCCCCTCCCTCCCTCTCTCCCCCCCCCCTCACCCCTCTCCCTCCCTCTCCCTCTCCCTCCCCTCCCTCTCCCTCTCCCCCCCTCTCTCCCTCTCCCCCCTCTCTCTCTCCCTCCCTCCCCCCTCTCTCCCTCCCCCCCTCTCTCTCTCCCTCCCCCCTCTCTCCCTCCTCCCCTCTCTCCCCCTACCCTCCCCCTCTCCCCCCCTCTCCCTATCTCTGCCTCCCCCCTCTCTCTCTCTCCCTCCTCCCCCTCCCCCCTCCCCCCCTCTCCCTCTCCCCCCCTCTCCCTCTCCCCCCCTCTCCCTCCCTCTCTCTCTCCCCCCTCTCCCTCCTCCCTCTCCCTCCTCCCTCTCTCCCTCCCCTCCCAGCATTGGCAGCACCAAGCTTCATCAAGCCCCAAGCTCAAGCCACTCACCATTTTAAATGGCTTTCCTTTCTTTATTCTTCACACGAAGCAGGTTGATGCAGACAGTACTTGCAC